>NC_142608.1:38270004-38459389 GCF_041222555.1 Hakea prostrata
TACGACTGCCTCAAGCGCATTGAGTGCCGGACGTCCTAGGATCACATTGTATGCCGATAATTCCTTCACGACCATGAAATTGACCCAAACCAGCATGTCTCGGGGTGACCTCCCGATCTTGAGATCCAAATGGATCGTCCCTTCAACCACTATAAAGGATCCTGCGAAGCCATATAATGGAGTTGATGAAGGGGTTAGCAAATCATCAGCCAATTTCAATCTTTTGAAAGCTTCATACGAGATTAGGTCAACGGATGAGCCTGTCACGCCCTCCCAGCCGGTACCCTATCTGGCATACCCGAGAGTGTGATCCACAGCCCGAAGATCAGGTATCGAGTGATCAACCTCCCACATAAACAATAACATAATCATGAACAACCATAACAAGAGTGCGGAAGATAAATCATAGATCCAATAATGAAAGAATGAATCATAAACGAATCGGAATAATAGATATAATCAGAGTGTCAAACAGATAAGTAAAGTGAAGCAAAAATCCCACTTTACATCCAGCGGAAAAGTAGCTCTAAAGAATAAACTAGATAAAAGCTAATCCCAGTAGCAAGTACATTGGGTAACTAAATTATTCTCCACTTTGTAGACGACATCCTTGTAGGTGTAGATCTCATAAATAGCACAAGGACGCTTCCACTCAATGGTCGGACTAAGCATCGTACGGAGCATAACCACCCGTGGGATCTTCAGAGTAATTGTGGTAACCGCAATCACCTTCCTGGAGATATGTCTCTTCGCCTTGCGCTTCCTCATAGGGACCGTGTGAAACCCAGCCCTAACCTTGACCCGGAAACCTTGTTATTTGTAGGTCCGATGACCCGAAGTAAAGTAAGAAGTCAGCTTTGGGCCATCCCAGTAGAGGACTTGGTGTCTGGCTTTGAATCCATGAAGGTTGATGATGAGGTGCTATTTATGGAAACAGAATCCTGATGAAGATCTAATTAGTTGATGGACTTGGAGTGATCTCTATCTTGGTTTGAAGGCATTTCTACCTACTAGGTAAGTCACTTGACTTGTGTGCAAAACCCCTTTAGGTTTGGATTTGATCTGGGCCTTCAATTCCCTGTTTTGGCCTTGCTGTCTGCATTGGTCGACCGATTGGTCGATCGGGCCAGTCGACCAATCCACTCGACCAATGGGTGCTGTCTTTGGCAATTAGGTTGATTCTTGCTCTATTTAAGCCTAACCTCGAGTCCACTTCGTATTTGTTGCCTCCAAACCCTCTGGAACGAACCAAAGACCTCTGCAAGTCATCTCTCTTGCATCCTTGGAGTTTTCTTGGCGGATCTTCGTCGGAACTCTTCTTTTTGCATCAAAAGGTATGTCTACTCTCTCTTCTTCTCCTACATCTTTGTTTTTCTTTCCTTTTTGAGTTGAGACAGTAGAAGAGATGCTGCATCCTCTGTTGCAAACATCTCTGAACATGTTCTCATGATCATCCTAAGGATTAAAGGCTAGAACAATGATCTTAACCATGATCATTGCAAGCTTTTGAAGGATTCATGATCAAACCATGATTTAATCTCTCGTTAATTTCCTAATCTGAATTCTGATCTCTTTGGATCTTCTTTCATTGATCATGTTAGTGGTTAATGGTTGTGTTTTCTTTCTATGATCCATAATCCATAGAATTCTAGTTGTTCTCTTCTACCTTACTATGTGTTCTTCATGATGCATGATAGTACATATATGGTAGGTTTTATTTCCTTATTTAGATTCATGCTTCTAAGCCTTATACCATGAAGACCTATGCATGTTTTCATGTTTTCATTACCAAAAGCAATGATCCATCCTCCTATTGTTCTTGTCCTTGTTTTCTATTTCAAAATTCATCAAGATCCATGTTTGATTTATTTATGGTAACTTTTTGTTTCCTAATTGGGATCTTGATACCTTGATTTGATTAGTGTTTTGAGGTCCCCTATATGCTAGAATACTACTGATGTAGTCTACCCCTTGATTAGTACCCTTTTGAACCACCAAATTCGGATTTCATATCTCAAAACTCCGATTTTCTAAGCTATCGTCTGCATTGGTCGACTGATTGGTCGACTGGACCACTCGACCAATCCACTCGACCAATGAGTACAGCAACTCCGAGAATTGGTCTGCTTTCGGATGTTTTGCTATATTTTCTGTTAGGAATCTTTCCTAATATGTTGTATATACTTGTTTAGGACCTTCTTCTCAAGTTTGCCAAGATCTTACTTGATTTCTTAGGATTCTTTGCGAGTTATAAAAGGTAAGGATGGTTATTTCCTTAATTACATAGATAGCATGAATCTAGTTTCTATATTTGAATATCATTAATATGTTTCCTAAATTAGATTCTTACAATGATATACTACTGTTTCATAACTTTGATTACAGTAGCATTACTTATTCATATTGAATTGATTCATGTATGATTTACTTACCAATGTTATACAAATGTTTGTAAATATTGATTTCTTTCCATATATGGAGTTACCATATATGTGATGATATGAATTGATGCATGTGTATGCTTACGTATGGTTTGGGAAGGAGAGGTGTCCTTTTGACATTTCTGTCCTTGGACTACTACGGGAATATTATGGGATGTTTCCGGAGATGCCCTCTGGACACCTTCCTAAACTGTTGGATGACATATCTAGGATTGTCTAGTAGTGTTTGGCTAGGATGTCCTGTTATGTCGGACCCTAATCGGAGGGGTATTGAGACCGAACGACCCGTGGTAGCAATGGGGATTCATGGGCGCTCAAGACCGGTAACCAACCCGTGAGAGGACAGGAATCACATTGTGGGGGCCATTTATTGGTAGGGTTGCATATGGTTAGACTTGGGCTCACGGGCGCTTAAGACCGGTAACCAACCCGTGAGAGGACGTGAGAGCTTCCCGTTTACCATATGTGGATGATCAATAGGGTTGGTGAGTCCGTAGTCGGGGACTATGAGGACTCTAGTGTGAAGGATACCGGAAAGGATCGTCAGGGACGAGGAATGGAAGTATCTGGATCTGACTTGATGTAACCAAGTAGAAGACTTGCATTTTGGCTAGGTATTACCCTGACATGCGCCGGTACTTATACCAAATGGTTGTGAGAGAGTGTGTTGACTTAACCCCCTGCCAAGGTTTGTCTCGAGGGATGAAGGACCCATTACCAATCGGCTGCTCAAGACCGGTGAAATGATCCGTGAGAGAATCCAAGATATCTTAAATGGTTGAGGATGTGAGTGGACTTTCCTAAAGAAGTACGGTGTTATGACTTAAAGCATGTCTGCCAATAGAGACCAGCATACATAGAGTTAGAATCATTCATTCATTGGTTGTCTCATATCATATTGCATTATGTTTGTTCTGGAATTCTGCCATGTATGTTATTATGGATTTTAACTGCCTTACTGAGTTTCTTTGAAACTCATTCCTTTATTGTACAATGTTGTTAGACTATCCTGCAGTCTTGAATACTATGACGGTCCCTATGAGGAAGCGCAAGGCGAAGAGGCATATCTCCAGGAAGGTGATTGCGGTTACCACAATTACTCTGAAGATTCCACGGGTGGTTATGCTCCGTACGATGCTTAGTCCGACCATTGAGTGGAAGCGTCCTTGTGCTATTTATGAGATCTACACCTACAAGGATGTCGTCTACAAAGTGGAGAATAATTTAGTTACCCAAAGTACTTGCTACTGGGATTAGCTTTTATCTAGTTTATTCTTTCGAGCTACTTTTCCGCTGGATGTAAAGTGGGATTTTTGCTTCACTTTACTTATCTGTTGACACTCTGATTATATATTTAGTATTCCGTTTCGTTTATGATTCATTCTTTCATTATTGGATCTATGATTTATCTTCCGCACTCTTGTTATGGTTGTTCATGATTATGTTATTGCTTATGTGGGAGGTTGATCACTCGATACCTGATCTTCGGGCTGTGGATCACACTCTCGGGTATGCCAGATAGGGTACCGGCTGGGAGGGCGTGATGATTGGTATCGAGCCCAAGGTTTGAGGAGATCCTAACCACAAAAGGCAACAACTGAACATTCTCGAGTCATTGATCTGAAGTGACTCTTCTACTCTTAGAAGTGAATAATAGAACACTGAATTAGAAACTTGAACTTTGAGGCATAACAGAACATTTCTGAATAACATACCATAATTATACTTGAACAAATGACACTAATGCAAGGAAAAGAAAAGTGCATAACATACAATAAATAAAGAGAAACAAAATGAACTTCATTAATTTCAAAGGTTTTACAATGATTACATCTGAAAAGCATAAATGGAAAATCCTAAGGTACGATCTATCTAGGTGATCTACTCCGATCTCTATATGCTCGAACTCCTCTCGCTAGCTGAGTCAACTGATGCTCTATCTGTCTGTCGAGACTCCATCCTCTCGTACATCTGCTCTGTCCGACCTCCATCCTCTCTAGCATGGAAGTCATCGATCTCATCTGTGCACCAAGATCTGAAGTCTCCGGAACCGCATGTGAAGGGCCACCGCCTCGAAATGTGATGAAGGAAACTCGTGATGCACGAGCTCGGCCTCGCGCATATCTCAGTATCATCTCCGGCCTGATCATCACTATCGGGACCGATATCCTCTCCTCCATCCTCTGATCCCTCATCCTCATCCTCTGACTCATCATCATCCTCACCCTCTGGACCAGGAGATCTCTCTAACTGATGTAGTCTCATCTGTCGAATGGTCCGAGTCCCAATGGGGTATCCCTGTGATCTAGTGTCCATCGGAGTATCCTCGAAACTCACCCCGAAATGCCCGAAGATCAAAGTCGAAGCCTCCCATAGCAAAGGTTCCGCATGCTAGGCCGCGAGAACTAAGTCCAGCATGACCTGCTGAATGATGTAGGAAAGATCGATCTCGAAGCCCATGTAGATGCGGTAAATGACCAAGGCCTCCATCACCGTGACCCGATGGTGATGTCCGGCTTTCGGCATGATGTTTCGGCCGACTATGCGACCGATAATACGTGCAGAACCCGTCATCCGTCCGCTAGTCCACGGTGTGAAGCATCGGCGGCTATCCCATAGCGTGGAGCATATCTCGCGAAGCTCGTACGGCATCGGATGGCTGTCCGGAGTCCTGCTCCGGCGGTATCCACACACACCGATGTGGGTAGTAAGGGACCTGCGGGATCTCAGCCGGTGTCCGGGTGGAGAAGCGAATCGAGTCCGGTGGACCCCGCTCCCGAGGACAAGTCCGAGTGGATGTCCCCGGCCCCGAGCCTCCTCTCGTGTAAGTAAGGTTGCTTTGAAGAACAACCTCACTAGCTCCGGGTATACCGGCAAATCCTCGGTGAAGAGGTGAGTCCACCGTAAAGTGTCGAACCTCTGCCGGATCTCGAAGGCTCGAGCTGGCGTAAGTGAAGTAGACGCCCCATCTCGATGTTACAATAGCTGAAGTAGGCCTCGTACGAAACTCGGCCCGAGGTGTGTCAAATAGGTCCGGTCTCCTAACCTCCTCTCTCGGGCTCGAAAGGAACCCGACCTCTGCCCCTGAGAGCACCTACGATGCGACCTCTACCTCTACCTCCTCCTCGTCCTCCCCTCTGCATGATGTATCTGTGAAAGAGACAAGAGACAATTCCAATTAGTGCTATACAAGATTTTAGCCAAAAGGGTATTTTCGTAATTTTTCGGAAAATTTCAAATTTGGGGGAAATTTGATTTGAACATACTAGCATGTGCACAATACTTGGAATTTCATGTCTATGAAGTTGTTTTGATGAAAATCGATCGAAAACTTGGATTAAAGCGAAAAATTCAGCAAGAAGAAATTTGGGGATTTTGCAATTTAGGTCAAAATTGGATTTTTGAAAAGTTGAAATTGGTTAAATCAAATTGTATGGACCCATCTACAATGTCATCTTGAGCATGTAGCATTTGATCTCGTGCGAAAATTTCAAGCGGTTTGAGAGAAAACGAAATTTTTCTAAAGGTATCGATTTCGGTATAAAACTTTGCGAGATGAGCACCAAATGTGTAAAAACTTGTTGTCTATGCATGTCATTGTGTTTAAAACCTAGGGAATATGTTTCTAAGCATTCCTAAGCATGATTTCTAGCATTGGATACAAGAAAAGCAGAGTTTTATTGAAATGCAAGCATGAGAAGATGAAAATGGAAGAAAGAATGAGAGATTTACCTTGTTTATAAAGATTGGTTTGGGTGGTGTACTGATGCAACATGGCAAGGTCGTAGCCTATGCTTCTCGGCAATTGAAGGATTATGAGCGGAATTACCCCACTCACGATCTAGAACTTGCCGCCGTTTTTTTTTTTTTTTAATATTTTGAAAATTTTTTTTTAAAAGAAAAAATGTTTATTTTTTAAGGGGATAAAGAGTTTGAATTTTTTTTTACCCAAAAGGGGTTGAACATGAGACAAAGGAGATGGTTGGAACTCGTCTCCGATTATGATTGTGATATTCGGTATCATCTGGGAAAGCAAATGTTGTTGCTTGATGCTCTTAGTAGGAAGAACCAGGAAGAAGACTTTGGATTTAAATGCTTTGAGTTTACCATTGTGGTCTTCTATTGAGAGTTTTGATTTGGAAATCGTTCTCGAGAATTCCGATTTTATTCTTTACGCCATGACGGCAAGATCTGGTCTTAGAGATAAGATTGCTGCTCTGCGAGAGTTCGATCAAGAGTTTTTGACCAAAGTTGAGAAGATTTCTTCGAATCTGAGTCGGACCCCGACTTTGGTATATCCATGGATGGTGCTTTGTTGTTTAGAGGAAGACTGTGTGTGCACACAAACGATGAAGTTAAGAAAGAAATATTGAAGGAAGCACACCGGTCGGTCTTTCTTTGTACACACCGGGAAGCACCAAGATGTACAAGGACTTGAAGGAACATTTTTGGTGGATTGGTCTAAAGGCGGATGTTGACGATTTTGTTGCCAAGTGTGAGACTTGCCAACGTGTGAAAGCCGTTCGACAACCTCCATCTGGATTACTTCAACCCCTTCCTATTCCTAGTTGGAAGTGGGAAGATATTTCCATGGACTTTGTGACTAGCTTGCCTCGGACAAGTAAAGGCAATGACACTTTGTGTGGGTGATTGTTGATAGGTTGACCAAATCAGCCCATTTCATTCCTATGAAGATCACTCATACTCGGATAAGCTAGCCGGGCTTTATGTGGATAATGTGGTTACGTGCATGGTGTGCCATTGAGTATTGTCTCGGATCGTGATCCTAGGTTCACCTCAAGGTTTTGGAATAGTTTGCAGAAGGCCTTGGGAACCCAATTGAACTTGAGTACAGCTCATCATCCACGGTCGATGGACAATGCGAGCGGACAATTCGGACATTGGAAGACATGCACGGATCTTGTGTGGTGGATATGGGTGGTAATTGGGATGAACACCTAGCTTTGGTTGAGTTTGCCTATAACAACGGTTATCAAGCAACAATAGGCATGGCTCCATTCAAGGCTTTGTATGGTAGTACTTGTAGGACACCTTTGTCTTGGTGAGAGGCAAGTGAAAGAAAAGTCTTAGGTCTCGAGATGATTGAAGCTACAAGTGCTATGGTAGATATGATAAGAGAAAGGATTAAGTCCGCCTGATCGAGACAGAAATCTTATGCTTGATAAGAGAAGGACCGATTTGGAATTTCAAGTTGGAGAGAAAGTCTTTCCGAAGGTCTCACCAATGAAGGGTGTGATGAGATTCAATGTTAAGGGAAAGCTTAGCCCTCGTTACATTGGACCTTTCGAGATTTTGGAAAAGGTTGGACCTGTTGCGTATCGATTAGCATTACCTCCGCCTCTTGCTGGTGTGCACAATGTGTTCCATATTTCGATGCTCCGAAAATACATAGAGAATCCGGAACACATTTTGCAGCAAGCACTGAAGGACTTAGTGCTGATTTGACCTATGATGAAGAACCGGCCGAAATCCTGGATAGGAAGGACAAGCGGCCGGAATCGCGCCATTCCTTTGGTGAAGATTCGGTGGAAGAACCATACCCCTGAAGAAGCTTCTTGGGAGAAGGAAGAAGACATGAAGGAGAAGTTTCCTTACCTCTTTGGAAGCACGGAGTACGCTTTCAATTTCGGGGACGAAATTTCTTTAAGGGGGGAGAATGTGAAACCCAGCCCTAACCTTGACCCGGAAACCTTGTTATTTGTAGGTCCGATGACCCGAAGTAAAGTAAGAAGTCAGCTTTGGGCCATCCCGGTGGAGGACTTGGTGTCCGGCTTTGAATCCATGAAGGTTGATGATGAGGTGCTATTTATGGAAACAGAATCTGATGAAGATCTAATTAGTTGATGGACTTGGAGTGATCTCTATCTTGGTTTGAAGGCATTTCTACCTACTAGGTAAGTCACTTGACTTGTGTGCAAAACCCCTTTAGGTTTGGATTTGATCGGGCCTTCAATTCCCTGTTTTTGGCCTTGCTTTGTCTGCATTGGTCGGTGATTGGTCGGCTGGGCCGATCGACCAATCCACTCGACCAATGGGTGCTTTGTCTTTGGCAATTAGGTTGATTCTTGCTCTATTTAAGCCTAACCTCGAGTCCACTTCGTATTTGTTGCCTCCAAACCCTCGGAGCAGACCAAAGACCTCTGCAAGTCATCTCTCTTGCATCCTTGGAGTTTTCTTGGCGGATCTTCGTCGGAACTCTTCTTTTTGCATCAAAAGGTATGTCTACTCTCTCTTCTTCTCCTACATCTTTGTTTTTCTTTCCTTTTTGAGTTGAGACAGTAGAAGAGATGCTGCATCCTCTGTTGCAAACATCTCCGAACATGTTCTCATGATCATCCTAAGGATTAAAGGCTAGAACAATGATCTTAACCATGATCATTGCAAGCTTTTGAAGGATTCATGATCAAACCATGATTTAATCTCTGTTAATTTCCTAATCTGAATTCCGATCTCTTTGGATCTTCTTTCATTGATCATGTTAGTGGTTAATGGTTGTGTTTTCTTTCTATGATCCATAATCCATAGAATTCTAGTTGTTCTCTTCTACCTTACTATGTGTTCTTCATGATGCATGATAGTACATATATGGTAGGTTTTATTTCCTTATTTAGATTCATGCTTCTAAGCCTTATACCATGAAGACCTATGCATGTTTTCATGTTTTCATTACCAAAAGCAATGATCCATCCTCCTATTGTTCTTGTCCTTGTTTTCTATTTCAAAATTCATCAAGATCCATGTTTGATTTATTTATGGTAACTTTTTGTTTCCTAATTGGGATCTTGATACCTTGATTTGATTAGTGTTTTGAGGTCCCCTATATGCTAGAATACTACTGATGTAGTCTACCCCTTGATTAGTACCCTTTTGAACCACCAAATTCGGATTTCATATCTCAAAACTCTGATTTTCTAAGCTACTGTCTGCATTGGTCGACTGATTGGTCGTCTGGACCACTCGACCAATCCACTCGACCAATGAGTACAGCAACTCCCGAATTGGTGCATTTCGGATGTTTTGCTATATTTTCTGTTAGGAATCTTTCCTAATATGTTGTATATACTTGTTTAGGACCTTCTTCTCAAGTTTGCCAAGATCTTACTTGATTTCTTAGGATTCTTTGCGAGTTATAAAAGGTAAGGATGGTTATTTCCTTAATTACATAGATAGCATGAATCTAGTTTCTATATTTGAATATCATTAATATGTTTCCTAAATTAGATTCTTACAATGATATACTACTGTTGCATAACTTTGATTACAGTAGCATTACTTATTCATATTGAATTGATTCATGTATGATTTACTTACCAATGTTATACAAATGTTTGTAAATATTGATTTCTTTCCATATATGGAGTTACCATATATGTGATGATATGAATTGATGCATGTGTATGCTTACGTATGGTTTGGGAAGGAGAGGTGTCCTTTTGACATTTCTGTCCTTGGACTACTACGGGAATATTATGGGATGTTTCCGGAGATGCCCTCTGGACACCTTCCTAAAGCTGTTGGATGACATATCTAGGATTGTCTAGTAGTGTTTGGCTAGGATGTCCTGTTATGTCGGACCCTAATCGGAGGGGTATTGAGACCGAACGACCCGTGGTAGCAATGGGGATTCATGGGCGCTCAAGACCGGTAACCAACCCGTGAGAGGACAGGAATCACATTGTGGGGGCCATTTATTGGTAGGGTTGCATATGGTTAGACTTGGGCTCACGGGCACTTAAGACCGGTAACCAACCCGTGAGAGGACGTGAGAGCTTCCCGTTTACCATATGTGGATGATCAATAGGGTTGGTGAGTCCGTGAGTCGGGGACTATGAGGACTCTAGTGTGAAGGATACCGGAAAGGATCGTCGGGGACGAGGAATGGAAGTATCTGGATCGACTTGATGTAACCAAGTAGAAGACTTGCATTTTGGCTAGGTATTACCACGACATGCGCCGGTACTTATACCAAATGGTTGTGAGAGAGTGTGTTGACTTAACCCCCTGCCAAGGTTTGTCTCGAGGGATGAAGGACCCATTACCAATCGGCTGCTCAAGACCGGTGAAATGATCCGTGAGAGAATCCAAGATATCTTAAATGGTTGAGGATGTGAGTGGACTTTCCTAAAGAAGTACGGTGTTATGACTTAAAGCATGTCCGCCAATAGAGACCAGCATACATAGAGTTAGAATCATTCATTCATTGGTTGTCTCATATCATATTGCATTATGTTTGTTCCGGAATTCTGCCATGTATGTTATTATGGATTTTAAGCGCCTTCTTGCGAGTTTCTTTGAAACTCATTCCTTTATTGTACAATGTTGTTAGACTATCCTGCAGTCTTGAATACTATGACGGTCCCTATGAGGAAGCGCAAGGCGAAGAGGCATATCTCCGGGGAAGGTGATTGCGGTTACCACAATTACTCGAAGATTCCACGGGTGGTTATGCTCCGTACGATGCTTAGTCCGACCATTGAGTGGAAGCGTCCTTGTGCTATTTATGAGATCTACACCTACAAGGATGTCGTCTACAAAGTGGAGAATAATTTAGTTACCCAAAGTACTTGCTCTTGGGGATTAGCTTTTATCTAGTTTATTCTTTCGAGCTACTTTTCCACTTGGATGTAAAGTGGGATTTTTGCTTCACTTTACTTATCTGTTGACACTCTGATTATATATTTAGTATTCCGTTTCGTTTATGATTCATTCTTTCATTATTGGATCTATGATTTATCTTCCGCACTCTTGTTATGGTTGTTCATGATTATGTTATTGCTTATGTGGGAGGTTGATCACTCGATACCTGATCTTCGGGCTGTGGATCACACTCTCGGGTATGCCGATAGTAGGGTGACCCGGGGGGGGGGGCGGAAGACCGTCATAGTACTCGGTACTGCGGGGATAGACTAACAACAATGTACAATAAAGGAATGAGTTTCAAAGAAACTCGGTAAAGGCGATTAAAATCCATAATAACATAAATGGCGGGATTCCAGAACAATCATAAATGCAATATGATATGAGACATACAATGAATGAATGAATCTAACTCTAAGTATGCTGGTCTCTATTGGCAGACATGCTTTAAGTCGTAGCACCGTACTTCTTTAGGAAAGTCCACTCACATCCTCAACCATTTAAGATATCTTGGATTCTCTCACGGATCATTTCACCGGTCTTGAGCAGCCGATTGGTAATGGGTCCTTCATCCCTCAGGACAAACCTTGGCAGGGGGTTAAGTCAACACACTCTCTCACAACCATTTGGTATAAATCTTGGCGCATGTCGGGGTAAAACCTAGCCAAATGCAAGTCTTCTACTTGGTTACATCAAGTCAGATCCAGATACTTCCATTCCTCGTCCCTGACGATCCTTTCCGGTATCCTTCACACTAGAGTCAGCGTATCCTATGGCACCGACCAACTCGGACTACGGACTCATCAACCCTATTGGTTATCCACATATGGTAAACGGGAAGCTCTCACGTCCTCTCACGGGTTGGTTACCGGTCTTACGCGCCCGTGAGCCCAAGTCTAACCATATGCAACCCTACCAATAAATGGCCCCCACAATGTGATTCCTGTCCTCTCACGGGTTGGTTACCGGTCTTGAGCGCCCATGAATCCCCATTGCTACCACGGGTCGTTCGGTCTCAATACCCCTCCGATTAGGGTCTGACATAACAGGACATCCTAGCCAAACACTACTAGACAATCCTATATATGTCATCCAACAGTTTAGGAAGGTGTCCAGAGGGCATCTCCGGAAATATCCCATAATATTCCCGTAGTAGTCCAAGGACAGAAGTGTCAAAAGGACACCTCTCCTTTCCAAACCATACGTAAGCATACACATGCATCAATTCATATCATCACATATATGGTAACTCCATATATGGAAAGAAATCAGTATAACAATCACTTGTATAACATTGGTAAGTAAATCATACATGAATCAATTCAATATGAATAAGTAATGCTACTGTAATCAAAGTTATGCAACAGTAGTATATCATTGTAAGAATCTAATTTAGGAAACATATTAATGATATTCAAATATAGAAACTAGATTCATGCTATCTATGTAATTAAGGAAATAACCATCCTTACCTTTTATAACTCGCAAAGAATCCTAAGAAATCAAGTAAGATCTTGGCAAACTTGAGAAGAAGGTCCTAAACAAGTATATACAACATATTAGGAAAGATCCCTAACAGAATATATATCAAAACATCCGAAACTGCACCAATTCCGGAGTTGATGTACTCATTGGTCGAGTGGATTGGTCGAGTGGTCCAGTCGACCAATCGATCGACCAATGCGAGACGATAACTTAAAAAAATCAGAGTTTTAAGGTATGAAACCCGAATTTGGTGGTTCAAAAGGGTACTAATCAAGGGGTAGACTACATCAGTAGTATTCTAACATATAGGGGACCTCAAAACACTAATCAAATCAAGGTATCAAGATCCAAATTAGGAAACAAAAAGTTACCATAAATAAATCAAACATGGATCTTGATGAATTTGAAATAGAAAACAAAGACAAGAACAATAGGAGGATGGATCATTGCTTTCGGTAATGAAAACATGAAAACATGCATAGGTCTTCATGGAATAGGGCTTAGAAGCATAAATCTAAATAAGGAAATAAAACTTACCATATATGTAACTATCATGCATCATGAAGAACACATAGTAAGGTAGAAGAGAACAACTAGAATTCTATGGATTATGGATCATAGAAAGAAAACACAACCATTAACCACTAACATGATCAATGAAAGAAGATCCAAAGAGATCAGAATTCAGATTAGGAAATTATCGGAGAGATTAAATCATGGTTTGATCATGAATCCTTCAAAAGCTTGCAATGATCATGGTTAAGATCATTGTTCTAGCCTTAAATCCTTAGGATGATCATGAGAACATGTTCGAGAGATGTTTGCAACGAGAGGATGCAGCATCTCTTCTCTGTCTCAACTCAAAAAGGAAAGAAAAACAAAGATGTAGGAGAAGAAGAGAGAGTAGACATACCTTTTGATGCAAAAAGAAGAGTTCCGACGAAGATCCGCCAAGAAAACTCCAAGGATGCAAGAGAGATGACTTGCAGAGGTCTTTGGTTCGTTCCGGAGGGTTTGGAGGCAGCAAATACGAAGTGGACTCGAGGTTAGACTTAAATAGAGCAAGAATCAACCTAATTGCCAAAGACAGCACCCATTGGTCGAGTGGATTGGTCGACTGGCCCGATCGACCAATCGGTCGACCAATGCTTGACAAAGAAGGCCAAAACGAGGAATTGAAGGCCCAGATCAAATCCAAACCTAAAGGGGTTTTGCACACAAGTCAAGTGACTTACCTAGTAGGTAGAAATGCCTTCAAACCAAGATAGAGAGCACTCCAAGTCCATCAACTAATTAGATCTTCATCAGGATTCTGTTTCCATAAATAGAACCTCATCATCAACCTTCATGGATTCAAAGCCGGACACCAAGTCCTCTCTTGGGATGGCCCAAAGCTGACTTCTTACTTTACTTCGGGTCATCGGACCTACAAATAACAAGGTTTCCGGGTCAAGGTTAGGGCTGGGTTTCACATTCTCCCCCCCTTAAAGAAATTTCGTCCCCGAAATTGAAAGCGTACCTGTGCTTCCAAAGAGGTAAGGAAACTTCTCCTTCATGTCTTCTTCCTTCTCCCAAGAAGCTTCTTCGGGGGTATGGTTCTTCCACCGAATCTTCACCAAAGGAATGGCGCGATTCCGCAGCTGCTTGTCCTTCCTATCCAGGGATTTCGGCCGGTTCTTCATCATAGGTCAAATCAGCACTAAGTCCTTCGGGTGCTTGCTGCAAAATGTGTTCCGGATTCTCTATGTATTTTCGGAGCATCGAAATATGAAACACATTGTGCACACCAGCAAGAGACGGAGGTAATGCTAATCGATACGCAACAGGTCCAACCTTTTCCGAAATCTCGAAAGGTCCAATGTAACGAGGGCTAAGCTTACCCTTAACATTGAATCTCATCACACCCTTCATTGGTGAGACCTTGAGAAAGACTTTCTCTCCAACTTGAAATTCCAAATCGGTCCTTCTCTTATCGGCATAAGATTTCCTGTCTCGATTGGGCGGACTTAATCCTTTCTCTTATCATATCTACCATAGCACTTGTAGCTTCAATCATCTCGGGACCTAAGACTTTTCTTTCACTGTCTCGAGTCCAGTACAAAGGTGTCCTACAAGTACTACCATACAAAGCCTTGAATGGAGCCATGCCTATTGTTGCTTGATAACCTGTTGTTATAGGCAAACTCAACCAAAGCTAGGTGTTCATCCCAATTTCCACCCATATCCACCACACAAGATCTGAGCATGTCTTCCAATGTCCGAATTGTCCGCTCGGATTGTCCATCGACTGTGGATGATGAGCTGTACTCAAGTTCAATTGGGTTCCCAAGGCCTTCGCAAACTGTTCCAAAACCTTGAGGTGAACCTAGGATCACGATCCGAGACAATACTCAATGGCACACCATGCGGACGAACCACATTATCCACATAAAGCCTGGCTAGCTTATCCGAGTATGAGTGATCTTCATAGGAATGAAATGGGCTGATTTGGTCAACCTATCATCAATCACCCACACGAGTGTCATTGCCTTTACTTGTCCGAGGCAAGCTAGTCACAAAGTCCATGGAGATATCTTCCCACTTCCAACTAGGAATAGGAAGAGGTTGAAGTAATCCAGATGGAGGTTGTCGAACGGCTTTAACACGTTGGCAAGTCTCACACTTGGCAACAAAATCGTCAACATCCGCCTTTAGACCAATCCACCAAAAATGTTCCTTCAAGTCCTTGTACATCTTGGTGCTTCCCGGGTGTCTGATAAAGACCGATTGGTGTGCTTCCTTCAATATTTCTTTCTTAACTTCTTCGTTTGCCGGCACACACAGTCTTCCTCTAAACAACAAAGCACCATCCATGGATATACCAAAGTCGGGGTCCGACTCAGGATTCGAAGAAATCTTCTCAACTTTGGTCGAAAACTCTTGATCGAACTCTGTGAGCAACAATCTTATCTCTAAGACCAGATCTTGCCGTCATGGCGAAAGAATAAAATCAGAATTCTCAGGGACGATTTCCAAATCAAAACTCTCAATAGAAGACCACAATGGTAAACTCAAAGCATTCAAATCCAAAGTCTTCTTCTGGTTCTTCCTACTAAGAGCATCAGCAACAACATTTGCTTTCCCGGATGATACTTGAATATCACAATCATAATCGGAGACTAGTTCCAACCATCTCCTTTGTCTCATGTTCAACTCCTTTTGGGTAAAGAAGTATTTCAAACTCTTATGATCCGTGAAAATGGCAATCTTCTCACCGTAAAGATAATGTCTCCAAATCTTCAAAGCAAAGACAACGGCGGCAAGTTCTAGATCGTGAGTGGGGTAATTCCGCTCATAATCCTTCAGTTGCCGAGAAGCATAGGCTACGACCTTGCCATGTTGCATCAGTACACAACCCAAACCAATCTTTGACGCATCGGTATAAACTGTCATACCACCGGAACTATCAGGTATAGTCAAAACCGGGGCACTGGTCAATCTATCTTTCAACTCTTGGAAATTCTTCTCACAGGCGTCAGACCAAACAAACTTCTCTTCTTTCCTGGTCAACTTAGTCATAGGAGCAGCCAACCGAGAAAAGTTCTCAATAAACCTTCGGTAGTAACCCGCCAATCCAAGGAAACTTCTTATTTCCGTTACTGACTTCGGTCTCTCCCAATCAGCCACAGCTTGGACCTTTTCAGGATCGACACGAATACCTTCGGCTGAAACTACATGACCAAGGAAAACCACTCTCTTAAGCCAGAAATCACACTTGCTAAACTTAGCAAACAACTTCTTTTCCGCAACCTTTGCAAAGTGAAACTTAGATGACTCGCATGCTCTTCTTCGCTCTTCGAATAGATCAAGATGTCATCAATGAACACAATCACAAACTTATCAAGCACATCATGAAATACTCGGTTCATGAGGTCCATGAACACCGCAGGAGCATTGGTCAATCCGAAGGGCATGACTCTAAACTCGTAGTGACCATACCGCGTTCGGAAAGCTGTCTTGAAGATATCACTAGACTTCACTTTCAATTGGTGATATCCGGACCTTAAGTCAATCTTCGAGAACACAACTGCACCCTTCAACTGATCGAAGAGATCATCGATTACGGGCAGCGGATATCTATTCTTGATAGTCAACTTATTCAACTCACGGTAGTCGATGCACAAGCGCATACTACCGTCTTTCTTCTTGACGAACAAGACCGGAGCTCCCCAAGGTGACACACTAGGCTGTACTGAAACCTCTATCAATGAGCTCATTCAACTGATTTTGCAACTCTTTCAACTCGGTAGGAGCCATCCTATACGGAGCTTTAGATACGGGAGGCGGCACCGGGACGAGATCAATAGAGAATTCGACATCTCTCGTCCGGAGGCACTCCCGATAGATCATCGGGGAAGACATCAACAAAGTCGCAGGACAACTCGACTTCATCGACTCTTTTCTCCACTATACCCTTGCCTTCGGATGAAGCATCATCCACTAGGGCATAGACTTGCATCGGTCAGACACACCTCTTACACCCTTCTCTTTTCTCCTTGAAATTCAAAGACCGGACTTCCACAAATATGGAACTGAATCTTCTTTGAGGAACAAAGGAACACAGCTTTGTGGGCTGTCAACCAATCAATTCCCAAAATAACATCGAAGTCCTTCATGTCAAGAATCACAAAATTGGCTTCCAAGTTCTTCTC
Source organism: Hakea prostrata (assembly GCF_041222555.1). Classification (NCBI taxonomy): domain Eukaryota; kingdom Viridiplantae; phylum Streptophyta; class Magnoliopsida; order Proteales; family Proteaceae; genus Hakea; species Hakea prostrata. Next base: position 38,287,280 of record NC_142608.1, read on the forward strand.
ACCAATCAACACGGGACATTTAGATAACCCCTTATCTAGTTTCACAACAGGACCAGTAGGTGTACTAATCAATAAACAACTAGACAACTTCTCGGGATTAGGTTAGTCTTCTTGATGAATGCGAGATGACATGAACGAATGAGATGCACCCGTATCAAATAAGACAAATGTAGAAATAGAAGCGACTAACAATGTACCTGTAATCACATCATGGCTTGGATCCTGCTCCATCTTCGGAAATACTGAAAACTCTACCGAGGGGAGGAGGCGGGAGCACTCTTCACCACCAGGGGCGGGCTGCTTGGGCGGGCCGCCGGACGAGCACGAGCAAAATGACCAGCTTGCTTGCGGTAGAAGCAAACGGGATTGCTGGATCCAACAGGGGTGGCTGCAACAGAGGGCTTCGAACAAAAGGCCTTGCACTTGCACTTGCACTTGCACTTGCACTTGCATTTGCTGGTGGTCGGTTTCCGCCATCTTGTTTAAACTGCCGGGCTGCTGAAAACCCGTGTTTTGACCTACACTCTTAGCACGAAAGGTAGGAGTGGGGTAGGGTGTAGGTCTCACATAACGACGGTCATTGCGATCCACCAAACCAGAATTCCTTGATCGCCAAGGCTTTTGCACACGAGCACTTTCCTTCTCTGTTTCTTCCAACTTCTTCGAGTTCTGCACCACTTGAGCATAGCTCACTATAGGCTGGACTGTGAGATAAGCTTTAATGGCGGGCGCAGTCCTTTGAAGAACTTCTTTGCTTTGGCGAGGTCTTCCTTCAAAGAATCCGGAGCAAAGAAATGAAGCTCCTCGAACTTCTGTTGGTACTCCAACACGGACAAAGTTCCTTGAGTCGAATCATAAACTCAGCTTCCTTCGCATCCTTCACCGCCTCGGGAAAGTAGTTCATACAAAAAGCCTCTTTGAATAACTCCCAAGTTACAACTCCTGCATGCAAACCTTCCAAAACAGGACGAGTGGAAATCCACCATGCATCAGCTTCTTGTTGCAACTTCGCTCGGCAAACAAAATCTTCCGAGCTTCCGAGCATTGCAGATGCCGGAAAGCCTTCTCCAACTCACGAAGCCACTTGTTAGGAAACAAGGGGTCCTTGGTAACTCCGGTAAAAGTGGGTACTTGCATCTTCGAGAAAACTCTCCATCAAGCGAGTATGAGGAGTTCCAACTAAACCTCCCGCATTCGGGACTGCGGCATGAGGATTCACATTAGCACCAGCCCGGGTCTCATTATGCGAGTCATGAATCCCACCAACATTTGGTTGAACTGAGCTGCTTGTTGCTTGCATCATATTGCCCATGATATTGGCAATATCTCTGAAACTTCCAACATTCGGGGCACCAGGGGGATCTCATGAGTACCCCGATCAGCATTTGGTATCTCACCACCTCCATGAGGTACTTCACCACCTCCCCGAGGTATTTCACCACCTCCATGACCACTGGATTCACCACGCCCACTTCTCAGAGTAACCATTCTGCAAAACCGAGATCATCAAAATACCGAATTTCGAAGATTCAACATAAACCACAAGTCCAAATGATTTGAAAACTTAAATCATGCTCAAATATATCCATATAGTCATCAAACAATATTCCATAAGGCAAAAATCACATTTTCCAAAAATTCAACAGCAAATGAGGTCACTTGTGACCATTGGTCGAGTGGTTGGTCGAGTGACCCGATCGACCAATCGATCGACCAATGAAGAGCGTAATGCGAAAATTCGCATTATAAGCCTCATTTCCACATTCCAACCTCATTCTAACTTCTTCCAAAGGTGAGAGAGCTCTAGGGAAAATATCCAAGAGTTCCCACAAGTGTTCTTGAGGTGATTTAGTGCTTCAACAACAACACCACAACACACCATCTTCACAAACAAGGTAAATCTCTCATTCTTTCTTCCATTTTCATCTTCTCATGCTTGCATTTCAATAAAACCATGCTTTACTTGTATCCAATGCTAGAAATCATGCTTAGGAATGCTTAGAAACATATTCCCTAGGTTTTAAACACAATGACATGCATAGACAACAAGTTTTAACACATTTGGTGCTCATCTCGCAAAGTTTTATATCGAAATCGATATCTTTAGAAAAATTTCGGTTTTCTCTCAAACCGCTTGAAATTTTCGCACGAGATCAAATGCTACATGCTCAAGATGACATTGTAGATAGGTCCATACAATTTGATTTAACCAATTTCAACTTTTCAAAAATCCAATTTTGACCTAAATTGCAAAATCCCCAAATTTCTTCTTGCTGAATTTTTCGCTTTAATCCAAGTTTTCGATCGATTTTCATCAAAACAACTTCATAGACATGAAATTCCAAGTATTGTGCACATGCTAGTATGTTCAAATCAAATTTCCCCCAAATTTGAAATTTTCCGAAAAATTACGAAAATACCCCTTTTGGCTCAAATCTTGAAATAGCACTAATTGGAATTGTCTCTTGTCTCTTCCCACGGATACATCATGCGAGAGGGGAGGACGAGGAGGAGGTAGAGGTCGAGGTCGCATCGTAGGTGCTCTTAGGGGCAGAGGTCAGGTTCCTTTCGAGCCTAGAGAGGAGGTTAGGAGACCGGACCTATTTGACACACCTCAGGCCGAGTTTCTATACGAGGCCTACTTCAGCTATTGTAACATCGAGATGGGGCGTCTACTTCACTTACGCCAGCTCGGAGCCTTCAGGATCCGGCGGAGGTTCGACACTTTACGGTGGACTCACCTCTTCACCGAGGATTTGCCGGTATACCGGAGCTAGTGAGGTTGTTCTTCAGCAACCTTACTTACACGAGAGGAGGCTCGGGGCCGGGGACATCCACTCGGACTTGTTCTCGGGAGCGGGGTCCTTCGGACTCGGATTCGCTTCTCTACCCGGACAACGGCCGAGATCTTGCAGGTCCCTTACTATCCACAGCGGTGTGTGTGGATACCTGCAGGAGCAGATCTGGACAGCCATCCGATGCCGTACGAGCTTCGCGAGATATGCTCTACGCTATGGGATAGCCGCCGATGCTTCACACCGTGGACTAGCGGACGGATGACGGGTTCTACACGTATTATCGGTCGCATAGTCGGCCGAAACATCATGCCGAAAGCCGGACATCACCATCGGGTCACGGTGATGGAGGCCTTGGTCATTTACCGCATCTACATGGGCTTCGAGATCGATCTTTCCTACATCATTCAGCGGGTCATGCTGGACTTAGTTCTGCGGCCTAGCATGCGGAACCTTTGCTATGGGAGGCTTCGACTTTGATCTTCGGGCATTTCGGGGTGAGTTTCGAGGATACTCCGATGGACACTAGATCACGGGGATACCCCATTGGGACTCGGACCATTCGACGGATGAGACTACATCGGTTAGAGAGATCTCCTGGTCCGGAGGGTGAGGATGATGATGAATCGGAGGATGAGGATGAGGGATCGGAGGATGGAGGAGAGGATATCGGTCCCGATAGTGATGATCAGGCCGGAGATGATACAGATATGCGCGAGGCTGAGCCCAGTGCATCACGAGTTTCCTTCATCACACTTCGAGGCGGGCGGCCCTTCACATGCGGTTCCGGAGACTTCGGATCTTGGTGCACAGATGAGATCGATGACTTCCATGCTAGAGAGGATGGAGGTCGGACGGGGAGCAGATGTACGAGAGGATGGAGTCTCGACGGGACGGATAGAGCATCGGGTGACTCAGCTAGCGAGGAGTTCGGAGCATATAGAGATCGAGTAGATCACCTAGATAGACTGTACTTTAGGATTTTCCATTTATGCATTTCAGATGTAATCATTGTAAAAACTTTTGAAATTAATGAAGTTCATTTTGTTTCTCTTTAATTATTGTATGTTATGCACTTTTATTTTCCTTGCATTAGTGACATTTGTTCAAGTATAATTATGGTATGTTATTCGAAATGTTCCGTTATGCCTCAAAGTTCAAGTTTCTAATTCGGTGTTCTATTATTCACTTCTAAGAGTAGAAGAGTCATTTCGGATCAATGACTCAGGAATGTTCAGTTGTTGTCTTTTGTGGTTAGGATCTCCTCGAACCTTGGGCTCGATACCAATCTGTCACGCCCTCCCGGCCCGGTACCCTATCCGGCATACCCGAGAGTGTGATCCACAGCCCGAAGATCAGGTATCGAGTGATCAACCTCCCACATAAACAATAACATAATCATGAACAACCATAACAAGAGTGCGGAAGATAAATCATAGATCCAATAATGAAAGAATGAATCATAAACGAATCGGAATAATAGATATAATCGTAGTGTCAAACGGATAAGTAAAGTGAAGCAAAAATCCCACTTTACATCCAGCGGAAAAGTAGCTCTAAAGAATAAACTAGATAAAAGCTAATCCCGAGTAGCAAGTACATTGGGTAACTAAATTATTCTCCACTTTGTAGACGACATCCTTGTAGGTGTAGATCTCATAAATAGCACAAGGACGCTTCCACTCAATGGTCGGACTAAGCATCGTACGGAGCATAACCACCCGTGGGATCTTCGAGTAATTGTGGTAACCGCAATCACCTTCCCGGAGATATGTCTCTTCGCCTTGCGCTTCCTCATAGGGACCGTCATAGTACTCAATTACTGCAGGATAGACTAACAACAATGTACAATAAAGGAATGAGTTTCAAAGAAACTCGGTAAAGCGATTAAAATCCATAATAACATAAATGGCGAGATTCCGAACAATCATAAATGCAATATGATATGAGACATACAATGAATGAATGAATCTAACTCTAAGTATGCTTTGGTCTCTATTGGCAGACATGCTTTAAGTCGTAGCACCGTACTTCTTTAGGAAAGTCCACTCACATCCTCAACCATTTAAGATATCTTGGATTCTCTCACGGATCATTTCACCGGTCTTGAGCAGCCGATTGGTAATGGGTCCTTCATCCCTCAGGACAAACCTTGGCGGGGGGTTAAGTCAACACACTCTCTCACAACCATTTGGTATAAGTATCTGGCGCATGTCGTGGTAAAACCTAGCCAAATGCAAGTCTTCTACTTGGTTACATCAAGTCGATCCGAGATACTTCCATTCCTCGTCCCCGACGATCCTTTCCGGTATCCTTCACACTAGAGTCGGCGTATCCTATGGCACCGACCAACTCGGACTACGGACTCATCAACCCTATTGGTTATCCACATATGGTAAACGGGAAGCTCTCACGTCCTCTCACGGGTTGGTTACCGGTCTTAAGCGCCCGTGAGCCCAAGTCTAACCATATGCAACCCTACCAACAAATGGCCCCCACAATGTGATTCCCGTCCTCTCACGGGTTGGTTACCGGTCTTGAGCGCCCATGAATCCCCATTGCTACCACGGGTCGTTCGGTCTCAATACCCCTCCGATTAGGGTCGACATAACAGGACATCCTAGCCAAACACTACTAGACAATCCTATATATGTCATCCAACAGTTTAGGAAGGTGTCCGAGGGCATCTCCGGAAATATCCCATAATATTCCCGTAGTAGTCCAAGGACAGAAGTGTCAAAAGGACACCTCTCCTTTCCAAACCATACGTAAGCATACACATGCATCAATTCATATCATCACATATATGGTAACTCCATATATGGAAAGAAATCGATATATAACAATCACTTGTATAACATTGGTAAGTAAATCATACATGAATCAATTCAATATGAATAAGTAATGCTACTGTAATCAAAGTTATGCAACAGTAGTATATCATTGTAAGAATCTAATTTAGGAAACATATTAATGATATTCAAATATAGAAACTAGATTCATGCTATCTATGTAATTAAGGAAATAACCATCCTTACCTTTTATAACTCGCAAAGAATCCTAAGAAATCAAGTAAGATCTTGGCAAACTTGAGAAGAAGGTCCTAAACAAGTATATACAACATATTAGGAAAGATCCCTAACAGAATATATATCAAAACATCCGAAACAGACCAATTATGGAGTTGATGTACTCATTGGTCGAGTGGATTGGTCGAGTGGTCCAGTCGACCAATCAGTCGACCAATGCAGACAGTAGCTTAAAAAAATCAGAGTTTTAAGGTATGAAACCCGAATTTGGTGGTTCAAAAGGGTACTAATCAAGGGGTAGACTACATCAGTAGTATTCTAACATATAGGGGACCTCAAAACACTAATCAAATCAAGGTATCAAGATCCAAATTAGGAAACAAAAAGTTACCATAAATAAATCAAACATGGATCTTGATGAATTTGAAATAGAAAACAAAGACAAGAACAATAGGAGGATGGATCATTGCTTTCGGTAATGAAAACATGAAAACATGCATAGGTCTTCATGGAATAGGGCTTAGAAGCATAAATCTAAATAAGGAAATAAAACTTACCATATATGTAACTATCATGCATCATGAAGAACACATAGTAAGGTAGAAGAGAACAACTAGAATTCTATGGATTATGGATCATAGAAAGAAAACACAACCATTAACCACTAACATGATCAATGAAAGAAGATCCAAAGAGATCAGAATTCAGATTAGGAAATTATCAGAGATTAAATCATGGTTTGATCATGAATCCTTCAAAAGCTTGCAATGATCATGGTTAAGATCATTGTTCTAGCCTTAAATCCTTAGGATGATCATGAGAACATGTTCGAGAGATGTTTGCAACAGAGGATGCAGCATCTCTTCTACTGTCTCAACTCAAAAAGGAAAGAAAAACAAAGATGTAGGAGAAGAAGAGAGAGTAGACATACCTTTTGATGCAAAAAGAAGAGTTCCGACGAAGATCCGCCAAGAAAACTCCAAGGATGCAAGAGAGATGACTTGCGAGAGGTCTTTGGTTGCGTTCCAGAGGGTTTGGAGGCAGCAAATACGAAGTGGACTCGAGGTTAGACTTAAATAGAGCAAGAATCAACCTAATTGCCAAAGACAGCACCCATTGGTCGAGTGGATTGGTCGACTGGCCCCGATCGACCAATCAGTCGACCAATGCTTGACAAAGAAGGCCAAAACAGGGAATTGAAGGCCCAGATCAAATCCAAACCTAAAGGGGTTTTGCACACAAGTCAAGTGACTTACCTAGTAGGTAGAAATGCCTTCAAACCAAGATAGAGAGCACTCCAAGTCCATCAACTAATTAGATCTTCATCAGGATTCTGTTTCCATAAATAGAACCTCATCATCAACCTTCATGGATTCAAAGCCAGACACCAAGTCCTCTACTGGGATGGCCCAAAGCTGACTTCTTACTTTACTTCGGGTCATCAGACCTACAAATAACAAGGTTTCCGGGTCAAGGTTAGGGCTGGGTTTCACAGAGCCCGTGTCAACCAATACTCGGTGAACTTCCCGGTTGGCTATTTTAACCTTGATGATTATCGCATCATCATAAGGTGCTATAACCCCATCCAAATCTGCATCTGTAAAAGTTATGGGTTCCGGGCAGGCTGAATTTTGCTTCTTTTTAGGCAAGTGAACAGCCCCCACGAACCGGGCCTTTTGCTTCGCCTTCTTGATTGATCCCACAGTTGGGCCTCCCATAATCACATACATAGGTGTTTCTTCCCGATCCATTTTCTCCTTTCCCTTGTCTGCTTTTTTGACGGTTTCTTTTGGGCTAGGTGATCGGGCTCTTTTTTTTGGTTCTGAGGAATAATTATGGGACTTTCCCGATTCCCTCACATACTTACCAAGTTTACCTTGCTGGATTAGCTTCTCGATCTCAGATTTCAGGATTCGACAACCATCTGTGTGATGGCCATAGTCTTTGTGGAATCGACAGTACTTTGTCATATCCCGATCTTCCGGTGGTGAGCGTAGCTTCCCGGGCCATTTTAGAGAACTATTGTCCCGAATGTTCATCCGGATTTTCGACGGCTTTGAATTAAGGAGAGTATAACTCACTCTCCCTTGGTCACGCCTCCACTTGCTTTTTGATCCCTGATTTCTTTCACTCGGGGAACTCTTATCTACATCCCGATCAGATCTTCTTTCCCGATCGGCTTTTACCCGAGCATTTATTACTTCATAAATGCTGGCTTGCTTCAGGAATTTGCGTAACAATGTCCCGTACGTTTTGGGTTTGTCTGTTAGCAAGACTTCCAGAAGTCTTTGGTGTGTGATGCCGCTCCAAAGTGCACTGTATGCAACTTGATCATCAAGTTCCTTGATCTCGATGGCAACTTCGTCGAATCTTTTCAGATAATCCCGAATAGACTCATTTCTTCCTTGTTGTATGCCAAAAAGGCTGTCAGACGTCTTTTTGCTCCCGATTGCACTTCGGAATCGGGCTATGAATTTCTGAGCTAACTCCCGAAAATTACTAATTGATCCCGGTTGCAGGCTGCTGAACCACTTAATGGCCGGTCCCTTGAGTGAAGCCGGGAACGTTCTGCAGAGCAATTCATCCTCCCGACCCAATACAGTCATTACTGACTTAAAGTAACTTATATGCTCCTTAGGACTCGTCTTCTCCTCAAAGGGGGTGAAAGTAGGCATGATAAAGTTTCTGGGAAAAGGCATGTTCATGATCTCATCCGAGAATGGTTCTCGGTCAACCACGTCTAGATCCTCATCATGATCTCGATCCTCCAGCTTGCGCTCGACCTCTGCTACTCGCCTTCATAACCGATTCTTCCGTGCTCCATCTTCATCAGATTCAACACGCTCCCCCCTTGGATGGGGAAGAGCTGCCTCCTTTCTTCGAGATGGTGCCCGGGATGTTGAAATTCTTGACCTTGAAGGCCGGGGTTGGCTCTCCCCCTGTTCTTCCTTATCTTCGTTCTCCTCCCGACGACTCCTTTGTGGCAAGGATCCTGTCTTAGGCGGTAACGAGATACGTTCCAAGGCACTGATTATCGTTCTGTTGGGAATGGTTTGGCGTTTGCTTCGATCGGGATGAGTTTCCCTTTGTTCCTGAGTAACTTTCACCCTCAGGATACGCCTTGGTTGCCGGGAGCGTCGTATTGTCTTGAAAGCTTTCATCAGCCTTCCCGACTGGGTATTACGTCTTGGCCCTTATTCGACTCCGATTTGGTGGACCAAGTTACGTAGCACCCCTTCCATCTCGAGCATACCCTTTCTTAACTCGTCCATATCTGCCATGATGGCATGGCCTTGAGGACCCTAGGAAGTTCCTTCGCCATTCGGGTCCTCTAGAACCAGATTATCCTGAAGTTGCTCTTGCTCTACGTGGGTTGATGGGTCAACCGCATCCTCGAGAATTGTTCGATTATGCTCGGTATTTTCTTGTCGGGAACGTCCGTTAACTCGTCGCACCATGACTTCAAAGTTTTGTCGTTCCCACAGACGGCGCCAAACTGATGCGGATCAATTATACTTCTGGATCCGACTAAGCCTCCTCTCGTATCCGGGACGATGAGTCCTGCAAGAAAGGTTAGACGCGGGCCGGCTTGTGTGCCGGGCAGCCGCCTCCGATGGCAAAGTCAGATGATGAACCGAATGAGGTCTCGTGCAAAAGCTACACAAGATTATACTCAGAGTGTATTGGTTGCTTACCGGAAGGGTAGATCTGTGTATTTATAGTGTGAGCTTTACCTTATATGTATTTGGTAAGTTGACCCGACAAGAGCTGGTATCTCTCCTGAAATCACGCCTTCCTGTTATTGGCTCCAGCACAATCGTTGACGGAGTTGACTTTCTCCATTGGGAAATACTGCCTTATTTGTTGAACGTAATGTGCGTCACAATTGACTCAATCGGTTGTGTCTTGTTTGGGTGTGAAGCCCCACTCGGGCATAACCCGAGGACATAAGGAAAATGTGCCAATGTGATGTCCCGACCAGACCTGTTGATTAGTACGGGTTATACCCGGTTAGATGTAAACTTTCCGTATCATGACCAAAAGGAATACAGGTTGGTCAATTGCCTTCAAACAGTACAGGGGTAGTTTTGTCACTTTTGAGAAATTAGGTTTTTGAAGCCCTATTTGTATATTTTTCATTCTAATTCATGTCATTATGTCATAAGGCCGTCAAAGTACATTAGAGACACCCTAGAGCACTCCCTCCAAGGTCAAGGAAGATTTCGAAGTATCCATGAAGTTTTTTGCTTGACGAATCTTCTTCTTCAAGGTTAGCAATAACCCTCATTCTTCTAGTTCTATGTTCTCTTATTGATTCTACCCATGGTTGAGACTATGAAGAAGGTCTTATGCTACTGTAGTGACCTATTATTACATCCCATGATGTTATAATTGGGCTTTGAAGGAACAAGTACCCACATTCCATTGTAAAGCAAAGCATTAAACTCTTCATTCATCGCTTTTTCGCCAATGAGGGAAAACAACAACCTTTTGAAAAACAGGTAGGAATAGACTCATCTTCAACGGGAGGCAATAAGATTCATTTTGTGACTATAGGTTTTAATAAACCAGATTTAGATCGAGTAATCATTTCATGACGTTGAGATTGACCAGTTGTAGCACCCATGTGTACACAGGAAGAATTCTGATTAGGTGGATTTCCAACTACATGAACCGGTGCAGCAATACCAAATTGCTGAGATGAAATGGAAATTTCATTTAACTGGGTTCGAATGGGCTGAGGAGAAACTTCAGCCATATGCAATTCAGAATTGAACTGACATGATCCATCTAAAGTGGGTAAGTGTGAAGTTAACTCAGAAGCTAAATGACCAGGCCCATTTAACTTTTGTAATCCATTTAATGGCTGAGAACTTGGGTGGAGTTGTGGAGTGACCAAGCCGAGCATCAGAACCCATGGGCCTACCAATAATATTTGGCCCATTTAGCAGGGGTGGGGAGATTTCATTAATATCAGGAGAAGTACAAATTACAGTAGAATCACTTGAAATAGCTTGTGTAACAGACAGTGATGGAAACATATCAAACCACTGAGAAGTATCAAGTTTTCTAGTTTCATCCTCTTTATAAGGAAACACTACTTCATTGAACCTAACGTATCTGGAAACAAAAGTTTTCCCTGAAGTAATGTCATAGCAAGCATAGCCCTTATACCCATCAAGATATCCAATGAAAACACAAGACCGAGACCTCTTATCAAAGCTTAGTCGCTGAATATGGCCCAAGCCAAGGAAAACACTGACAACCAAAAATTCGTAAATTCTTATAATTTAGTTTTACACAAAAGAGTGCCTCAAGAGGTGATCAAGACTGCAAGATTGGAAGTGGAATCCTATTAAGCAAATAAACCAATGTACGTACAGCAGTAGACCAAAATTTGGATGGCATTCCAGCTTGAAAAAGCAAAGTCAAACCTGACTCCAAGATATGGCGATGCTTTCTTTTTGCAGTTCCATTCTATGATGGAGTAAACGGACATGAAACACGATGAGAGACACCATGCATACCAAGAAATTGAAACAAAGACTTCCACTCAGAACCTCCATCAATTTGTAAAGTACAAAGAGAAGTAGAAAAATGATTTTCAACTAATTTCTTAAATCGAACAAAAACAGATTGAAGGTCAAACTTATGCAACATCACATAAAGCCATGTATATTTAGTATGTTGGTCAACAAAAACAACATAATATCTAAATCCATCAAATGAAATCACAGGAGCAGGTCCCCAAATATTTGAATGACCAATGTCAAGAGGACCACGGCTGAGTGTTGTAGAAGAGTGAAGAGGCATCCTGTGACTATGAGAACACTGACAAACTTAACACATAGGTAATGAAGACATTTTTAAACCCAACTGACGAAGAACTAACCGTGTTCTTTGAGGAGCTGGATGACCAAGACGGCGATGCCAGTCTTCAACAGTAGCAGTATTACAATTCAAAGTAGAATTTCTTATACATCCAGTACTACTAGAATTGAGAGATTTCTTGTAAACAACATATGAAAAACCAAAAACAGCAACATACAGACCATTAGAGCTCTTCCCCTCCAGCAAAACTCTGTGTGTCAGACAATCCTTAACCTAGAAATTCCTAGAGAAAAATTCAAAATAAGCATTGTTGTCAACGAAAACCCAGAAAACAGACAACAGGTTACATGTAATAGATGGCACACATAGTAGATTTGTCGGTATAAAATCTCTACCAGATGCTGTAACATGAGAAGCACCAATATGAGAAATGGGAAGAGCCTGACCATTACCTATGAAAATATTCTCAGTTCCTGTATATGGCTCCTGACAGCCAGACTTGCTAGGTCTGCAGTTAGATGAGAATTAGACCCAATGTCCAAGACCCATATTGAATTATCATAGATTTTCTTAGAAGCAAAAATAGTTGACGAACACAAGAACTTACCTACAAACGCTTGATTGAAGCGTTGTGGACACTGCTTAGATTTATGGCCTGGAGCATCACACAATTGACAAATGAGAAGTGATTCATTCAAGAAAGAAGGAGCAACTTCAGTACTACGAGAATAAAAAATTACAGAACCCGATTCACTGTTACGGCCACCAAAACCATGAGCTCTAGACCCAAATTGGCCACTAGAGCGACCACCATGTCAATTCCATGGCCGACGATTCCAATTAGAAGAACCACCAGATCTTGGTACATATTGGGAATTCAAAACAAACCGAGAAGAATCAGGATTATTTCAGCGATGAGAGGATCCCTGAATTGCAAGATTTGTTGTCAAAATGGACGACACAGAGGAAGAAGCTGAACGCCTATTTGTAGTTCTTGAGACAAAAGTAATCCAAAGAGTTCATCAAACGAAACCAACTCAGTTTGAAGCCTCACAGATGTGGAAAAATTGTTAAATTCCTCTCCAAGACCATAAAGTGTTGCTAACACAAGATCACTGTCTGGAACAAGGGAATTAATAGCAGCCAAGGCATCAAAGAAGGATCTAACCTCAAGTAAATAATTAGCGACAGTCGAAGATCCTTTTTGAACATGGAATAGATGATCTTTCAAATCAAGAACCCTTGATTTGGAACTAGAGGCAAAAATCTTGTTTAACACATTCCACGCTTTAGCAGACGTATTTGCAAAAATTACATGAGGCAACACACTTGGAGAGAGAGACGACACCAAGGATCCAAGAATAAGTTGATCTTGGCGATCCCAAAGCCTCTGCGATTCCAAAATCGACTCAAACACAAGATCAGATGAAGAATCATTCAGAGGAGGAGGATTCGAACCATCAACAAACCCAAGTAAGAGTAAATTCATAAAATCCAGCTTGATTGGAAGACTAGATCCAAATTTTAAAACAATAACAGCGGAAGAAGACGCCAAAAGAGACAACGCCATGACCAGAACTAGAAAACACTAAACAAAAAATTAGGGCAGAGGCCCGTATGAACATCTCGATACCATGATATGATTCTAAGTACACACTTTTCTTATTAAGGTAATGAAGTAATACATATGCTTTTATAAGGTGAAATACCTTGTAGTATACCTAAAGTACCCTTATGATAAGAAGGAGAGACTAAGAGTCCTTAACAGTTTTGTTGAAGGCACTATGCTTTGAGGGACCTTCCTCCTAGAATAAGAACATAGAGAAGAATAGGATAATTGTATGCCTTTTCTAATACATGTAAAGCCAAACCACTCAACAAATTCTGAACAGTCACAAAAGGCTCTTTGGCCTGGTGCTTCTGCAAAAGGGAATTGGGAAATCTTGAGCCATTCCAATGTGGTTCTAGCATTTCATTAGCATAAGAGATGCATGGCTTGTGAGATTAATGATACAAAAACTAGAAATGCTAAACTACTTAAATTTAAAATATTTGAGGTTAATTGTTTTTTAATGTATACACTTTTAACAAATGATTGTATACACTAGCATTTGCGAGAGACCCCAAATTCTATTGGAAAACATTGATATTATTACATTTAGGATATTGTTGTGCAAAGATAAAGTGTTCCTGAAATACATCTCCACAAGAACTGTCTTTGCTAATCCATTGATAAAGTCCATTGCTAGAGATGTTTTCCATGTTTTGTCCATTGAGACTGGAAGACTAGATATGTATCCTCTTCACTGCAACACTTTTTATGTATGGACATTTATTTGTTTCACTTCTTCAGAGTGATATCATTGTAAACATTTATTTATTGTAAATAATGCAGCACTATTTGAGATCAAGTTCCAATTGCAAGAATCTTTTGGTTTTATGAACTGTTGGAATTTATTAATATTATTAATAAATTAAATGCCCAAGGGCAAATTTGGAAACTCACTATTAGGGCGGTTACAAAATAGGGTTATATATTTTGGTAACCACCGCATAAGGGAGGGTGTTTACATTATGTAAGTTTTCCAAGAAAAGGAGGTGGCTCTCATCTCTCTCTCCCCCTCTCCAAGAAACGAAGGAAGGAGAAACCTAGTGAAGGTTTCCTTCCTTTGCCTTAGATCATTCTTCCATCTTCTTTCCACACGGCATTTGGGTTGTGGAAATTATTCCCTTTCCTAGTGATTGTGGAATCACCCGGTAGAGCTTTGGTGGTGGAACGAGAACGTGGATCCAGAATTACTTCCGCTGCGAATACTTCACAAAAGGGAAAGCAAATCCAGGTAAGGAATCTTTTCCCATCAATTAATTGAATTGAACTATTTTTGGAGTATTACCAACATTGGCATCAGAGCCATTGGTTCCCACGGTTCTTTGTCCCTCCCCATTGTTTAATTTAATTGTATGGGTCCAATGGGAGGATCAAGGGTTTACGGAGAATCCAAGGTTTAATACGAAACCCATGGGAGAAGTGATAGGGTTTTATGGAAACCCTTATTTTTGTTCGGGATCCGAGTGGGAGATTCTTGAGAATTTCCCTTGTAAATTTTTGCATGAATTGATTACCCATGATAATTAATTTTGTTTAAAATTTATTGATGGATTTTTTTCATGTATTTTTGGATGTTTTTTTTTTTTGAGTGAAAAAATGTGTTTTTCCGTTTTTTTAAAAAAAAATCGTTCATAAAAAAATCCAGAAAACGTCGTTTTCTGGTCACAGAATGCCAAACCGAATTTCCATCTGGGCAGACGGTCATCCGTCTGGTCACAGAATGCTAGACAGAATTTCCGTCTAGGCAAACGGTCATCCGTCTGGGCATAAAAGGCAGACGGAATTCCGTCTGGACAGACGGCAGTCCGTCTGGGAGATGGATTTTTTTTGGATATTGGTCTGTCCAGTTCAGAATGTGTTTCTAACTTACTGGACACCAATGGCCCGATAATCTGTGTGATGTTTGGGCATTAAGGGCTTAATGGGGCCTAGTGGGAGCTAATGAGGTAGAAGTGTTCTGTGTGAACCACCTTATAGCATTAGCATGATTGCATGTTTTATTTTAATAAAACTGTTTTTTTATTTATGGGTCTATCAATCATGTTTCTTGCACAGAATGAAACTAGTGTATAAGTCTATGTGGGTTTGCATGAGAATTTGATTGAATGTTTGTTAGCATCTCTTTTGGTTTAAGTGCTTATCCCATAGGTTGACTATGCTAGTGTGATTTGTTGTTGCTTGAGTTGTGTTTTATGCTAGATTAATTGAACTCATTCTTGTATGTAATATCTCTAGAAAAAATGGCTGCTACAAAGAGCATAGTTGCTAACCTCACTAAAGGAGATAAGCTGAATGAGAGGAATTATGACCTCTGGCACCGAAAGGTGCAATATCTCCTGGAAGAGCAGGATATGCTGGAGACCATAAACCAGACCATGAACCCACCTGAGGAAGGTACCATTGCACAACATCGCAGGGACCTTGATACATACAATGCTTGGAAGAGGAAAGACCGGGTAGCCAGGATTACAATCCTGAGCTCCATGAGGGATGACCTAATGCTTCGTTATGAGAAGCATAGGACTGCAAAGTCTTTGTGGGAGGCTGTGAAATTCCAGTACGGAGGGACTTCCACCACAAGAGGCCGCCAGCTCGGACTCACCTTTGACGGTTATAAGATGCGCTAGGGTCACACCATGAGGCAGCATATAACCATCATGTCTAACATGATTAGTGAGCTGAGCGCATGTGGGCGCCAAAAGACTGATGAGGAGCAAGTCTCCGTAGTCATCAGGTCATTGCCAAAGACTTGGGAGCACATGAAGATCTTCTGGACTCATGCTGATGAGGTCAAGACTTTTGATCAAGCTGCCAACCACCTTGAGCTTGATGAGGATCGGATGTTGGCCGATGCCCCTCAAACTGATGTATTTGCTGCTGAAGCTAGCACTAGTAAGGGTGCAGGCTTCAAGCGCAAGAGAGAGAAAGCTCAACCTCAGCGGTCCAAGCAAAGTAACCAGGGTGGGAACAAAAACAAGAGTGGCCCCAAGCGTTCAAGGGGGACTAGTGCTAGCAAGAAGAAATCAGCTTTGATTTGCTTTAAGTGCCGAAAGCCTGGTCATTTTGCTCATGATTACATTGAGCAAGAGGTATGTACTGTGTGTTATACCTCATCTTGTTATGTAACAAGTTCTACTATGCTTGCTGAACTAAATCCTTGTGTGGATTGTTGATTCAGGTGCGACAGAACACATAACAAGGGAACGCTCGAGCTTCGTGGAATACCGTCGTATTCCAAGAGGAAGCAGAAGAATAATGATGGGGAACAGCTCAAGCGTGGAGGTTCATGGCATAGGCACATGCAAATTAGTTTTGCGAGGTGGCCGACGCTTATTACTCCATGATGTGCTGTATGCTCCAGACATTCGGCGAAATCTTGTTTCTATTATTTATCTTTTAAGACATGGTTTTAGAGTTTTATTTGAAAACAATTCTTTGGTTTTGTATTTGAGTGATACAGTTTATGGTTATGGTTTTCTTAATAATGGTTTCATTGTATTGGATACAATTGATTATTCATTTAATTCTAGTAGTGCTTTTGTTTGCCAAAATACTGTGTGTATTGATTCTAATTTGTGGCATGCTAGACTAGGGCATATTGGCTTAGATAGGATGAACAGGTTGGCAAGAGAAGGTCTCTTAGGCCAAGGTTCACTATCTGATTTGCCAACCTGTGAGTCATGTCTAGCAGGAAAAGCAACTAGAAAACCATTTAAAAAGGCTTTGAGAGCCTCTCTTCCTTTAGAACTTATCCATTCAGATGTGTGTGGACCCATGAATGTGCATACTAGAAAAGGACAGTCTTATTTCATCACATTCATAGATGACTATACACGGTATGGTCACATCTATCTAATTTCTCATAAGTCAGAAGCTCTGGAATGTTTTAAGAAATGCATGAGCTTAGTTGAGAATCAATTAGATAAAAGGATTAAAACTCTTAGAACGGATAGAGGTAGAGAGTATCTCTCCGATATGTTCAAAGGGTTATGTGATGAAAAGGGGATATCTAGACAACTTACTATTCCAGGGGACTCCACAACAAAATGGGGTTGCTGGGAGGGAGGAATAGAACCTTGCTAGACATGGTGAGATCCATGATGGCGCAGAGCAAATCTACCCATCTCTTATTGGGGAGATGCTTTGCTGACTGCGGCCTATATCCTCAACAGAGTTCCAACTAAATCGGTTCCTTCCACACCATATGAGTTGTGGACCGGAAGGAAGCCAAATTTGAGTTACTTGCGCGCATGGGGATGTGCAGCATATGTTCACTCTACTTCTCACCAATATGGAAAGCTTGGACCCCGGAGGAAGAAAGTGTATCTTTGTGAGATATTCTGAACCCTCAAAGGGCCATGTCTTCATTGGACTAGATGAGAGTGAGAGGAGAACGGAACTTGAGTCTAGGGATGCAACATTCTTGGAGAATGATTTTCCATCTCTTTCAGGAGTTAACAAAGAATCATTGAAATTCTTTGAAATACAAGATAGTGGTCTTGTCACTCCAGGGATTCAGATTCTGGATAATGAACCTGGGGTTCATCCAGAAGATCCTAGTGGGAGTGGGAGTGCAGATGTGATAGCTACCTCAGATGGTGAGCAATCTGACATGCACTTGCGCCGTAGTGGGCGCGTGCTAGTTCCTCGTCGACGTTTCGACATAGAGGATGAAGCCTACATGGTAACTCCTGAAGAGATCGACTGTGAGATGACTTCAGTCGATGAGCATGAACCAAAGAGTGTGTAGGAAGCTCTTGCAGGGTCAAGCTCAAAGGAATGGTTGAAAGCAATAAAGGAAGAGTTGGAGTCGATGGAAGTTAATCATGTCTAGGACTTGGTTGACTTGCCGCCAGGCCGAAAGGCAATTGGGAACAAGTGGGTTTTCAAGATCAAAAGAAAGGCGGATGGATCTATTGAGAGATTCAAGGCTCGTTTAGTGGCTAAAGGCTACACCCAACGAGAGGGCGTTGATTATGAGGAAACTTTTTCCCCTATGGTTAGGTTTGCCTCAATTCGCCTCATACTAGCTATTGTTGCTCAGTTGGACTTGGAGCTTTATCAAATGGATGTAAAAACTGCTTTTCTCAATGGAGAACTTGAGGAAGAGATCTATATGGATCAACCTCAAGGCTTTGAAGCAAATGGACTTGAGCACAAAGTGTGCAAGCTTAAGAAGTCCATATATGGCTTAAAGCAAGCATCTAGATAGTGGAATGTGCGCTTCCACCAAGCCATGATGGAAAATGGTTTTTCCATGCTTGAGGAAGACCACTGTGTTTACACCAAGAGATCTTATAGTAATTATGTCATTCTGACACTGTACGTAGATGACATACTTATGGCTAGCAATAGCAAGGAGCTATTGGAAACCATTAAGAAATGGTTGTCCTCCGTATTTGATATGAAGGACATGGGTGAAGCAAGCTATGTGCTTGGTGTCAAGATTGTCAGAAATAGGCAAAAGAGATTACTAGGTTTATCTCAAGAGACCTATATTGACAATGTCTTGACGAGATACCAAATGCATAACTGCAAACCAATTGATACTCCAATGGAGAAGGGTTTGCATTTGAGCCTTGATATGGGTCCTAAGACTCCAGAGGAGAAAACCAAGATGGAAAGAGTTCCATATTCCAGTGCAGTGGGTAGCCTTATGTACGCTATGATGTGTACTAGGCCGGATATTTGTTATGCAGTGGGTTTAGTTAGTTGGTACCAATCAAACCCAGGCATAGAGCACTGGAAAGTAGTCAAGAGGATATTGAGATATCTCAGAGGAACGAGTAACTACATGCTGTGTTACCAAGGATCAGATTTGTGGTTAGTTGGCTATAGTGATGCCGACTGGGCTGGAGACATCGATGAGTGCAAATCAACCTCTGGATATGCTTTCTTGTTGAATGGCGGGGCCATTTCGTGGTGTAGTAAGAAGCAGGCTTGTATATCCCTCTCGACCATGGAAGGAGAGTATGTGGCATGCTTAGCTGCGGTTCAAGAGGCTGTTTGGTTGAGGAGATTCCTTCGACATACTGGGATTGTGATGACATCCAAAGAGGCTGCCCTTGTCTACTGTGATAGTACGGCAGCTCTTAGCTATGTCAAGGACCCCAAGTATCATGGGAAGACCAAACATATACAGTTGAGATATCACTTTGTTAGAGACATTACATCAAGGAAGAAAGTTGTACTTAAGCACATATCTACTAGTCAGATGGTAGCTGACCCTCTTACCAAACCTATAGCCAAGGATGTTTTTATTTCTCATGTAAAATCCTTGGGCTTGCGTAGATTGTGACTTATTTTTGTACTGAGACTTTCTTATTAATGAGTAATATGAGTTCATTCCAGCATTTCTTTTTATTCACTTTCTATGTGATTGTGTTTTTCTAGCATAAAACAAGATATGTCAATAGGCAAGAGAATGGCTCACTCACACGAGCATTCGCCTCTGGCGCCTTGGAGGCGAGCAGAGATGAGACGGATTGTGAATGACTTTGTGTAGGTCAGTTCATAATCATGATGTCGCCTTGATTTGGAATCAAGATGAGTTTCTCTATTGTGAAGAGAATCGACATGAATGTTCCCACTATTCATGTTGCCTATAGGAGCCAGGTGCGAGTATTTTATGTGGCGCTAGGGTGGCGACAATAAAGAAACTCGGGTTAGGCGCAAGAGGTTGCGACTAGACTAAGACCTGTATGGTGTTGAGATGGACATACGTTCTATTGTATATAAAATACTCCACCATAGCACGTATATCATACTATGTGTGCTTAGCGATCATTGGAAATGAGAGGATGGATCCCTGCTCCTCTCATTGTGTGAGTCCTGAACCTTATGGTCCATTAGTGTTCTTAGTGACTTTTGACGACATCATGAAACGAAGGATTGATGTGGCTACTTTGGGGTGTTACCTATGGTCATGATTGATTCGACCTAAAGGGGCACTACCGGGAAAGGAGTCAATCCTAAGTGTAGTGATGGTCTGAGGCGAAAGGAAAGGTTTGATTCAACTGCACCCTAAAAGTGTTTGTTGGCGCCAACTGTATGTGTTACAGTAGTGAACATTTTAAGGACAAGAAGGTGATCTCTCAGAGGGATCGAGATACCTTCAGTCTGGTGAGTTTGAATAAACCTAGGACACTATGTTATACTAATGCTTATTTGATATGTTTCTTTGAGTGATGTGCCATTCTGGCCTTCTGGGAAGGTTTCTAGTTTGGGGCTCACGCGTGCAGGTATATCACCGGTCGCACAACCCATTTTGCCAGTATGACTTGTGGATATTAGTGTCTGGGACACAGGTGGTCTATGTATCTGGGATACATAGTGAAGAGATCAATATATATGTATATCCGGGATATACATGTGTGTCCGGGACACAAGAGGTCTATGTATCGGGATACATAGCGAGAGAGATTGAATGTGTATATCTATATATATGTATATCTGGGATATACATGTGTGTCTGGGACACAAGAGGTCTATGTATCTGGGATACATAGCAGAGAGATTGAATGTGTATATCTATATATATGTATATCTGGGATATACATGTGTGTCTGGGACACAAGAGGTCTGTGTATCTGGGATACATAGCAGAGAGATTGAATATGTATATCTGGGATATACATGTGTGTCTGGGACACAAGAGGTCTGTGTATCTAGGATACGTAGCAGAGAGATTGAATGTGTATATATGGGATATACATGTGTGTCTGGGACACATTGAAAGATTAACACTTGCCCTTGTGCAAGTGGGAGTTGTTGGAATTTATCAATATTATTAATAAATTAAATGCCCAAGGGAAAATTTGGAAACTCACTATTAGGGCGGTTACAAAATATGGTTATATATTTTGGTAACCACCGCATAAGGGAGGGTGTTTACATTACGTAAGTTTTCCAAGAAAAGGAGGCGGCTCTCATCTCTCTCTCCCTCTCTCCCTCTCTCCAAAAAACGAAGGAAGGAGAAACCTAGTGAAGGTTTCCTTCCTTTGCCTTAGGTCATTCTTCCATCTTCTTTCCATACGGCATTTGGGTTGTGGAAATTATTCCCTTTCCTAGTGATTGTGGAATCACCCGGTAGAGCTTTGGTGGTGGAACGAGAACGTGGATCCATAATTACTTCCGCTGCGAATACTTCACAAAAGGGAAAGCGAATCCAGGTAAGGAATCTTTTCCCATCAATTAATTAAATTGAACTATTTTTGGAGTATTACCAACATACAATTAATTGCCAAGAGGATAACTGGTTAACTTGAAGAGAAAATATTTCTCGAATTATCTTGATATTTTGCTACAGGGACGTGAACAATGTTTTAAGGGATTTTCCATCCTTATTTTTATGGAATAATTCTGTAAAATAGTGGGATTTTTTTTTTTTTTTTAATTCGGTTAGGATACTTCAAGTATTAGTTTTAGTTAGCTTTAAATTATTAAAAGTCCTAGTATAGTTGTTTCTTATTAAGTGTATCTCTTTTATTATTTGAATGTTTGTAATCAGCCTTTTGAAAAGAGGAAAAAAGAGAAAACAGAAAAGAATAATTGAAGTTTTAGCTGTGTATGCATATGTGTTATCCCCCCTCTCCCCTCTCCCTTCTCCCCTTCCCCTCTCTTTTTTATCTTTTTGTGAGTGTTTTTCTCCTTCTTCCACTTCTTCAAGTTTGATTCTTCTTAGGTTTTTTTTTCTTTTCTTTATTTTTTTTTCCTCTTCTATTCTATCCCTCATTAATAAATAAATCACTAAATATTGAATTGGCCCACTCATACAAGTGATTCTTCTTGGCCCTTGTGAATAGCAAGCAAAATGAACTTTTGAGACCTCCTTTGTCGAGCATGAAACCACCACATTTCCATGTTGTTTGCATTTTAACAAAATGTAAATTTTCTAACCATTAGTTATTAACTAATTACTTTTATCTAGTTTAGTTTCTTAACGAAAAGGAGATCAAATTTATGTAAGAATCTTGTATAGTCAAATTAAGTAGTTTTTACGGAAAATTTTAAGGATACCCTAAAATAAATAGCAAAAATCACAAATATCTCAAATATATCAAGTTGACAAAAACACCCTAAAATGCCTCTTAAAATGGCAACTGCCCCCTTTTTCCGTCCGTTAGAATGGTAAAATTGAAAAAAAAAAAAAAAAAAAAAAAAAAAAAAAAAGTATGTCCTTACTAGTATTTCTGTAATAAAAATAAAAATTATGATTTTACCCTCTTCTATATATCATAACTTAGAAAGACCAGTATACTTTTAATCTTTTTTCTTCCCAATCAAAATCTACGATTTGTTTATTACGAAAAAAAAATCAATGATCTATGATCTTCTTACTAGTATTTCTGTAATAAAAATAAAAATTATGATTTTACCCTGTTCTATATATCATAACTTAGAAAGAACAGTATACTTTTTCTCTTTTTTCTTCCCAAACAAAATCTATAATAAAAAGAAGAAGAAAAAAATCAATGATCTATCTTCTTTTTAACTATAAGAATCAGAATTGTCCCCTAATTTTGGGCGTCGTATACTTGTATACACAGAAATGAGATTGATCATTCTTCTTCATTGCATCATTATTCTAGTGGGAAGAATCTCTACATTCTCTCAAATCAAAGTAGGATAAAAGCTAAACATGATTTC
Organism: Hakea prostrata; assembly: GCF_041222555.1. Classification (NCBI taxonomy): domain Eukaryota; kingdom Viridiplantae; phylum Streptophyta; class Magnoliopsida; order Proteales; family Proteaceae; genus Hakea; species Hakea prostrata. The sequence goes on from NC_142608.1 coordinate 38,310,193, forward strand.
TTTTAATCAATTTTCTTCTAGATCACTTTCTTAATCTGAATTTCACACAGACGTTCTTTCATCTTTTTTCTTCTCTCTTTTCCTTGTTTCTTCCCATGAGTAAACTAGGATTGATCCCAATTCTTCACTCTATTACTATTATTTTCTAATAACTTCAATTCCCTTCTTTTCTTTTGCAAATTGTTGTTTGCTTTACCGTAATCCTTTGTGTTCATAGCTTTGATTGTTTGTTGGAAATACAATTACCATATGGGCAATCGTATAAGACAAATGAAACATAATCATAAAAATGAAAACCTATCTTATTTCGAATAGCATGAATGATCTCCTTGTTGAAAGCATCGTTACATACATACATATAACGATGCACGAAAAGTTGTGGAGTTGAAACTTGCCGATAGTGGTCGGCACTTTCTTTAAGGTATTTAAACGCCCCGAATAGTGCACACGGGTCAAGAATGAGTTTTCACCCCCAAGATCAGACAACCCCTCCATCGCAGACGGTACACCCCGTAATTGATAGACTAAGGGATTCATAAAGCTACATTCACCAATTTGTTTTCTATGACACAATCTAAAGAAAACCAATGATTTTCAAAAATGTTCATGCCAGAATAACAAATCCCTCCCACCTTTATATAGGAGAGCAAGAGACACCAATGAAGGTTGTCTCCTGATATGGAGAAAATATGACCGAACCTGGTTCAATCTTGGTTCGACCCTCGACTCCAGTCGGGACGAAAGAATTGACTCGCTTCCGAGTGAGCCGGGTCCAAGAGATAGCTTGCTGAGGAAGAAAACTAACTCAGTCACAAACACGCCCTAATCCGATGTGATCGGAATAGGCTAATCAACCTAGAGACGGCTAGCAACATTTGGCGGCTGTCACTCATCACTATTGTATGGATAACTACCATATAACGATCATATTATCAAAGGAGTCATTTACTAGTCCAACCTAGTAGAGATCTATCACTCAACGGATCTATCTGTTGAGATCCAACGACCATCCGAAGAAGGCTCAAATACATCCAACGAAGGAGATTCAAAGGTACACTCTATATAAGACATCACCTAGCCACAAGATGGGGGAGCACATAGACACACGAATACAATCTGAATCGTATTCTCGTTATTCATTCCTTAGCTCTGTGCTTCAACAGAGCCATTTGTGATTAAGTTCATCAACTGACTTAGCCTTCGGAGGTGGACTCCTGATCCCAACGGTCGGGCCACATCTGATGCTTGTTTTTGCAGGTCATTATCAGGAGATCTAAGGGCTGAGTAGATTTTGGACGCATCATTTGGTGCTGTTTGTGGGAAACGTTTCAGAAAGCTATGGTGACTAGATTAGCGGCAGCAGCACAGTTGCTGCACAGCGAGAGGCTGGCGTCCAAATCCCCGGAGTGAACAATCCGGATATTCCAGAGGGAAGTCGACCCCTTGAAGTAGATGGTGGTCAAGGAGGTAATAATCCTCCAGATCCACTCCAGTATCAACTGGATCAACTAAAACTCCAGATGTTGGAGGTAAACCAAGCACTCCGTGTGTTGACCAGACAAGTGGTGATACCACAAGCACTTGATCATCGTGATGCAGGAAGGCGTGCATCATAGCGGGATCAAAGACTGATCGATGACCAGAATGTCGGTCAAAATTTTCGAGAAGGCGATCGGTTGCGCGAAAGAGAACCTAGGAGAATTGGAGATCTCCCTAGGAGAGATGATCGGTTCGATGGACCGCAAGGAAGTATGACCGGTTCAAATACAAGGTTGGTAGCAGGAGTACGAACTCACTCACCAACTATCAGACCCGTCGCTTGAGAGAATGATCGTGTTGCTCGAGAGAATGATCGTGTCGTCGGAGATCGGTCAGCACATATTGGTCAAGAATTGGCCAATATCAATCAAAAGCTCTAACAATTGGCGAGAGGGAGGATAACCGATGATATATATTCGGTTATTCGAAAAACTCCATTTGCCGGGCCCATAGCCGGATATTAGTTTCCTCATAATTTCCGTTTGCCGACTTTTTCCACGTTCGATGGTTCGGGAGATCCCACGGCCCACATCAGTTATTACTAGCAGACTATGGCAGTTGTAGGTAATTCTGATGAATTCCTTTACAGGGTCTTCGGTTCGTCCTTGACTGGAGCAGCACAAAAATGGTTCTCGAATCTCTCGTCGAGAAAGATCGTGGATTTCGACGAACTAGCGCGCAAATTCATAGGACGATTCCAGAGTGGAATCCAAATCAAAAAGACCGAGGAGACCTTGTTTACTATTAGACAAGGGAAGAGTGAATCAATTCGGGAATACCTAAAAAGATTCAACAGGGTTACAATGGAGATAGAGAATCTAGATGAGCAAGTAGCTAAAACTGCTTTTTTCACTGGACTCACTAACCGACGACTCTTGGAGTTATTACTTCAAGATATGCCTACCACTTATGCTGAATTGGTGCAGAGATGCCAAAAGCAGGGAGAGGTCACGGAGATCCTAGATGCACGCCAGGGGGACAATAAAACCTCTACAAAAGAACAAAAGGCTCCTGAGAACAAGCAGAAGCCGAAGCAGAATGTTTGTGATAGAGTCGGAAAGCCTCATCAGGCGTGGCGGCAAAGATCTCCCGGTAAAAGTTAGTATACTCCACTAAATACTCCTCGGGCTGATATTTTAAATATTATCAAGAAACAGAACATCTTGAAATGGCCTCCAAAGCTTCCCACCAAGCCTGGGGAGCAAGATCGAGAAAGGTATTGCCATTTCCACAAGCATTACGGTCATTATACCAATGATTGCAGGCATTTAAAAGAAGATATTGAGAGATTGATATATCAGGGACACTTGTCCAATTTCGTCAGAGGAAGACGAACAGAACAGCGAGACCCAGGTAGTAAAAGGGACCGTTCGATTAGCCCAAACCAACCGACAGAGGCTCCTAAGTCTAAGAAAGGTAAAGAGGTGATCGATGCCACTTGGTCACCCATCCTAACAATATTTGGAGGTCCTGAACCTGAGTCACTCCGGAAGCTAAAAGCAAAATCCAAGTTCGTTGGGACCGGAGAAACGCATAAGCGTAAAAGGCCGAATGGTGAGGGTTCGATCACCTTTGGCGAGGAAGATGAAAGAGGCGTCTATTTACCTCATGATGATTCCATAGTCATCAAGGTAGAGATTGCGCGCCGAGAAGTACATAGGGTGTTAGTTGACACAGGGTCTGCTGCAGACCTTTTATCTTATGTAGCTTATCAAAAGCTTAAAGTGGATGAAGACTTGATGGAGCCATCATCCACACATCTATATGGCTTTGCAAGATCGTCTGCAATAGCGGAAGGATCAGTACAGTTGGACCTGTCAATTGGAAGCTTCCCCAAGGAGGCTACCGTTCAGGTAAATTTCTTAGTGGTTCGGGAGCTCCCGGCTTACAATGTTATCCTCGGGAGACCATCCTTATCAAAGTTAGGTGCTATCGTTTCAACGAAGCACCTGAAAATAAAATTCCCAACAGAGATGGGGATCGGTCAAGTTTCATCTGACCAGAGAATTTCTCGGCAATGTTATGTTGCATATTTAAAAGATAAGGAGGGCCCAAGAAAGGTAACGGCGTTACCAATTGAAGTACGAGATGATCGAGACGAAGCAGAAATGCAAAGGCTCGAGTCGGTAGAAAAATTGGAGCAAATCCAATTGTATCTCCATGATGAAAAAAGAGTTACTTATATCGGGTCTGAGAAGCTGGGAGAATTTAAAAAGGAGTTGAAGTCTTTTCTTCAACAAAATAGTGATGTGTTCACGTGGTCTGCGGGTGACTTGCCCGGAATTGATCGGCAAGTTGCAAAACACAAACTTTGGATAGATCCAAAAGTGAAACCAGTTATACAGAAGAGGAGAAATTTCTCCATAGAGAAGTACGAAGCCATTCGGGGTGAAGTTGAAAAATTGAAGAACTCTGGTTTCATTGAACCCATAGAATGCCCAATCTGGTTGGCCAACGTGGTAATGGTCAAAAAGGCAAATGGGAAGTGGAGGATGTGTATAGATTACACAGATCTCAACAAGGCTTGCCCTAAAGACTGTTACCCATTGCCCAGGATTGATCTACTGATAGATGCAACAGCAGGATATGAAACATTGAGTTTCATGGATGCATACTCAGGATATAACCAGATCCTCATGAACTAGGAGGACGAAAAGTTTACGGCTTTCATGACTGACTGGTCGTGAGAGCTTTTATTATAAAGTCATGCCATTCGGGCTGAAGAATGCAGGGGCTACTTATTAGAGGGCCGTCAAAAAAATCTTTAAAGACTTGATCGGGAAGAACGTGGAAGCATATGTTGACGATATGCTGGTAAAAACCACTGCGAGGACAAAGCATATTGAAGATTTAACATAGTATTTTCAGTACTGCGAAAATACCAAATGAAGCTAAATTTGGAGAAGTGTGCCTTCGGAGTTTTGTCGGGCAAATTCGTGGGCTTTATGGTATCACAAAGAGGTATTGAGGCTAACCCAGCCAAAATACAAGCTTTGGTTGATATGGAAGCCCCCAAAACTGTTCGGGATGTGCAATGCTTGATAGGGAGAGTAGCCGCGTTGAATCATTTCATCTCACAATCAGGAGAAATGTGCCTACCTTTTTTCAAAACACTCAAAGATTTGAGGGGCAGTAAGGAGGCAAAGTGGACTGAGGAGTGTCAGAAAGATTTCGAAGATCTGAAGGAAACACTGGGAAGACCACAGCTATTGTCTCGACCCGAGAAGGGAGAAATTTTACAGCTGTATTTAGCAGCATCTCCTTCGGCGGTAAGCGCAGTACTTGTTCGGGAAAAAGACAAAAAGCAGCGGCCAATCTATTTTTTCAGCCATGTATTACTCGACGCGGAGACACGGTACTCTCAGATCGAAAAGTAGGCTCTGGCTCTTATGATAGCAGCTAGAAAATTGCGGCCATACTTTCGGGCTCATCCAATCGAGGTATTTACTACTTTTCCCCTTTGTAAAGTTCTTCGTAAACCTGATTTGTTTGGAAGAATGGTAGCTTGGTCGGTCAAACTCAGCAAGTTCCAAGTTAGCTTTAAGCCTCGAACGGCAATTAAAGCTCAAGCATTAGCCGATTTTGTAGTAGAAACCACTGCACCGGTGGAAGAAATTGCCAAACCCACTATTCCAACCGTTTGGGAGGTATACGTGGATGGTTTGAGTAATAAGTAAGGAGCAGGGGCTGGAATCCTCTGAAGAGTCCAAGGAGGATTTATTATTCGATATGCATTAAGATTTGCATTCAAAGCAAGTAACAATGAGGCAGAGTACGAAGCCCTAATAGCTGGACTTCGATTGTCAAAAGCATTGGCGATAGTAGACGTAACTATTTTTAGTGACTCACAGCTTATTGTCAATCAAGTACAAGGGGAGTATGGCGTTAAAGAACCCCGATTACAGAAGTATCAAGAGATTGTGCAGACATTGCAGCAAAAATTCAGGAATTTGAAAGTATGTGAGATCCCAAGAAAAGAAAATACAATGGCAAATGAGCTATCCAGATTAGCCAATGCCAAAGAAAAGAGTTTAGACCCTTCGGTCTACATAGAAGAAGTAACATTCCCGAGTTATCGGGAGGTGGAAATGTCCTATATTGAAGCAGAGTGTTGCTGGGATGGATCGATCGTGGAATATCTAAGAGATGATAAACTACTAGAAGATCCAAAAGAAGCAAGATTAATCAAGGTGCGCTCCGCACGATTCATAATGCATAATGGAAGGCTATACAGAAGATCTTATTCCGGACCCCTCTTAAGATGCTTGGGTCCCGAAGGATCGGAATCAGCTCTAGGCGAGGTACATGAAGGAATTTGTGGTGCTCACATGGGCGGTCGAGCCCTGGCACACAAAATTTTGAGGCTCGGGTTATACTGGCCTAAGCTTCAGCAGGCTGCTATGGAATATGTTCATCGGTGTAGCAATTGTCAAATCCATGCTACGATATCTAAACGCCCAGCTGAAACCTTGACTTCGATTCTAGACCCCATCCCTTTTGCCATGTGGGGAATCGACATCATGGGAAAATTCACCAAGGCGTTCGGTGGAAGAGAATATCTTATAGTAGCAATTGACTACTTCACCAAATGGGTCGAGGCAAGCGCCCTAGCAACCATTACTGAAAGAAAGGTGGAGAAGTCCGTGCTCGAGTCAATCATATATCGGTTCGGGATGCCAAAAATAATCGTGACCGATCATGGCACTCAATTCGATAACCCACAATTTGAACAATTTTGTGGAACTTACTTGATTGAGCATCGTATGTCATCGGTGGCGTACCCCCAAAGCAATGGCCAAGTAGAGGTTACAAACCGAACGTTACTTGAGGGGATAAAAAGAAGACTCGAAGCTGATAAAGCCTTGTGGGTCGAAGAATTGCACAATGTACTGTGGGCCTACCGAACTACGGTTCGGACACCCACAGGAGAAACTCCTTTTAAATTGGCTTACGGATCTAAAGCGTTGGCACCTGTCGAAGTAATGGCTGGAACACTACGGGAAAGAGAGTTCGAAGAAAAAGCAAACTAATAAGGACTGCTAGATAGACTTGACTTGTTGGATGAAGTTCGTGCAAAAGCAATAGTGCGAACTCAACATTATCAACGAAGGATAGCATCACATTATAATTCCAGAGTAAGGAATCGTCGATACATAGCAGGAGACTTGGTATTGAGAAATACCTTAGCTTCAGATCCACGCCATCAAAGGAAATTGGAACCTTCATGGGAAGGTCCATATATGGTTATTAAACCGGTCGGTTCGGGAGCTTATAAGCTAAAGAACATGACAACCCAAAAGGAGCTGGATCGTTCGTGGAATGCCAGGCATTTGAAGAAATATTATCCTTGAAGAGATTCTCATTTTCATTCATGATGTAACAAAATTCAACTCAATCAATACAATTCTCAGTTTTCAACATACTATCTTTTGATTGGGGGCATCACACAACACTCAAGATCAGATCCAACAACAAAATCAAAAGGCATCGGTTTAAAACCCGAGTGAGCTCCTTCTCAAACTTATTGAATTTCTCCGGAAATTCTTAAGTAAAGGCATCGGTTTAAAACCCGTGTGGGACCTTCTACAAGGCATCGGTTTAAAACCCGAGTGAGTTCCTTCTCAAACTTATTGAATTTCTTCGGAAATTCTTAAGTAAAGGCATCGGTTTAAAACCCGTGCGGGACCTTCTACAAGGCATCGGTTTAAAACCCGAGTGAGTTCCTTCTCAAAACTTATTGAATTTCTATGGAAATCTCTAAGTATAGGCATTGTTTTGAAACAACTAAGACCTACTACAACAATGACTCAAGTGTCTGACAAAGTTCAAAGATGAAGTTAATTCTTTATTCCTTTAAACGACCAGAAGGGGCCAACCTTTACATCAAATATACATATGAGATAACAAGTGTTGAGATACAATCTTCGTTCGGTCAAAAAGGAAAGTCATTGTCGGTGATCGTCAAGAATTTAAACAAGATCGAAGTAGCTTTGTCAGAAGCAACACAGAGTCAAGAAGCAACACAAATTCAAGAAGAAGAAGAAGAACATAGTCGGGAAAACATATGTTATCATTTGTTTATCTCCCTCGGGAATTGCGAAGCATTCTGGAAGTACAAAATCCTCCGCAATTCCATACTCTTTATCTAGCTTTTCCGAAAGAAGTCTGATCTTTGATCAAACATGCATTCAAGGCAAGCTCTTCATAGCTGAATCCTTTAAGAGGAGAATAGAGAGGAGAATCGTCAAGATAATGCATTATATCCGGATCTGGAGGTGGAAGGTCCGTTGCATCCTTGGTCCAACCAGGAAGAGGATGTCCCAGCTTTGCAAACACTTTAGGATGACAATTGGCACGGTGGGGAGTCGTGTTGAAATAAGGATTTCTCCTTAGTATCGATTCCCATACCTCGTTCTCACCATCCCGGTATGTCTGCAAGTTATAAGCATTCAACATGTCAACAAAAGGCTTACTCTGGCAAATATTTGAAGATGCAAGCCCTGCGAACATCAGTTGAAAGGGACTCGGGCAAAAGGGTAACAACTTGCCTTTGGGACGTTGACACAGCTCCAGACCCTTTCGCCCCTGCTGAAAGCTTTCCTACTTCCCGCTCCAGCTGCCAGATCTTCTCCCTGGCATCATCCAAATCCGAACGAAGACACTCGTTCTCGGAATTCTTCTCTTGGGCAATCTTCCAAGCTTGGTTTCCAAGATGAGCAATCTCAGCATCTTTGGCTTTGGAATCTGCTCTCGGCAGGCATTTGAACAGCAGTGCACCATTCTAGTGCCTTGTCAAAATCGCCTGTCACCAAGTCAAACCTCTTCAGCGACCAAAAAGGATGGAACACGTCATTGGCCAACCGAGGGCGCTTCCTAGTGGCAAAATCCTCCGGCTCCAGGGAAGGAGTGAAGGAGGATGCCAAACAAGCACTAGAGTTGGAAATACGAGCGGCACTGCGGGGGACCACATCTTCCTCAGATGCCCAAAGGGTCTTCATCATGGAAGAAGACTCCAGATAGTGCCAGCAGGGGCGTCAACAGTGCAAGCGACGACGAGAGGGAGCCACATCCTCCTTAGAAGACCGAACGGTCTCTCTAAGCAGAGGAAGCAGGGGAGAAGCATCAGCAAAAGCTATGGGAACCTGATCTGAAGATTCACCAACAGCATTCTCCCCATGTTTAGAAGATTCACCAACGGCAACCACCTCAGAAGGAACAACCTTCGTTGGTACTGCGGCAGTCTTCTTGCAAGAATTCGCCCTAATAAAGTCCAAGTTAATTCTTGGAGGCACTGCAAATGCAAAAAGCAACATCAGTACGAGAATCCAACAACTTAAAGCAGAAAAGGAAAACCCTAGATTTTTGTTAAACAGATGAAGTAACAAACACCAATCAGGGAACTTCTGTAATGAGTAAACCCCAAGTATGAATACTGTGGAGATTACTCAGGGAGAAGAAGAAGTTCGTGACAAAACTGAATGATAGAGCAGAAGACTTACTTGTTCGGGTTATGATCGAAGATATTGTTGGAGGACAAGAGTACAGAGACAGCAAAGGAAGACAAAATATTACTTTGCAAATCTATCAGACATAATTAACTTGCAGATAGCGAGATAAGGATGAAACACCCTTGAGGAACTTATATAGCCTCAAGGAGAGATGCGACGGTTGAAAGCCCAAGTTAATCAAGGGATAGGATGGAAGAGACGCTTCGAATTCCTAAAAATGCAGGATCAACGGTCAGGGGATAACGGCGCTTCAAATTCGAAACTTGAAGGTTGAACTAGGTTTCCACGTGGAACAATGTGCACCTAATACGAGGATACTGCCAAATACCAACCGTTGCACCAGTATTAAATAATATAGTATTTCTAATTCCTTGGGAAGAGCAACTTGTATACGAATACAAGGAAACGTTTGGGCTTCGTCATAAAGAAGGAGCAGTTGGGAGATAAAGTTCAAGTGTCACAAAAGGTTCGGAATAATCAAATTGACCGAACGCATCTCTCTAATGTCCCGAACGTTGTCTCCAGTTAAAATACAAGTTAATCTACATGATAACTTATCTCCTCTTGTGAGAAGGAATACACAATTCTTTGGGTACGATATGAGAAAGTATTAAAGCAATCATTGGAAGAGTTCAAGAAAAAGAAGACAGATTTCTATTTCATTATAGAAGACTGTAGAGGGCCAACCCTTACCAAAAAAAAAAAAAAAAAAAAAAAGAAAAGAAAAGAAAGAAAGAAAGAAAGAAAGAAAGAAGAAGAAGAAGAAGAAGAAGAAGAGAGAGAGATGGTTTCCTATTGTTCTTTCTCATTGTCGGCCGAAGAGTCTTTGTCAGAATCTTTATCCGAAACAAGCTTCTGAGGTTCTTCGGGAAGAGGCGGCGAATCAGCAAGATACTTCTCAATGTCTAGGTCCGTTGGAATGGGATCCTCCTCTTCCAAAACCTAATCGGGGAAAGGCAGCTCAAGCTTCTCAAAGATTTTCTTGTGACACACCTCTCGAAAGGGAGTTGTGTCAAAAGAAGGATAAGATTCAAGAATCTTTCTCCAGACATCATTCTATCCTTCTCGATAAGCTTGAAGGTTGAAGGAACCCAACAAGTCATTGAAGGGAACGTTGTTCAGATATTTTCAAATGCAATCCCTCCGAAGATCTTGTGAAAGATGTTCGGGCTTGCTAGGAACTGTCATCTTCTTCAGCCGTTCGTTATCCTTGGCCTGGTTATCCTTGGCCTGAAACTCGAGGCTTTCACCGAACGCGATAACAGCATTCTTCTGCTTCTTGGTCTCACGTTCGGCAGCAACAGCACGACTGGTCGACGAATCAAGATCTTCCCTTAAAGAACTCATCTCCTCATCATGCTTCTCCTTCAACTCTTCGGCTGCTTTCCTCAGCCGGTCCACCTCATAATTGGCCTTCGCTAGATTCTCTTCATAAGTCTGCAGCAAGGAGCCGCTACGACCAACTCGGCTCAATGCCTCCACGTGTTGATAGAAGCTCAACACAGCATTCCTAGAAAGATAGGGAGATTATCATAAAATCCCAGGAGAGATTACAAAGCAAGTAGTAAAAAAGCTCAAGAAAAATAATACCTTGTGGAAAGATGAACAAGAACGTCGTCTTGCAGAGTCTCAAAGGCCTGACGGTCGGCAGGCATAAGGCCGACAGAGCTCCACTCAGCGGCCTTCTTGGAATCCTACGTGACTCGGTCTGTCTACGTCAGCGACCATTGGGGTACAAAGATCTCCTCAGAATCTCTATTCTTTTTGGATTTCTTTGGGGTAGAAGCATCGACCGAGTCATGCTTCCTTTTGGTTCAAACGGGAGAAGGGATGTCGACCTCTTCCACCATTGGCTTTTTCCCTCTCCCCGAAGCCTCAACCATTTGCTTCAGGTTCCTAATGCCCTTGTAAGAAGGGTCCTGGAGGTGGCACAAAGGCCACCTGTTCTGTAGTAAAGGCTCGAGGAGACCGTTGCTCTGCAATCACAACAGCCTTGGCAGCCTTCACTCGAAGGCTATTTGGATTCATTCTTGGAGGCACTACAAGAAAAAACGAGAGTCAAATAGTTGAAAAAAGTTTGCAGTACATTCAAGAAAGTGAAACGTGGTAGTTAGAAAGCTCACGTTGAGCCAGCCCCCAGTACTGAAGAATGGAGTTGTATTCCATCTCATATCCATGTATCTCTTGATACCATGGAATTGACTTGATCTTCCCGATAGCAGCTCTGTCTTCTTTGGATAACGGAGGGACCCGGTTACCCTCAGAATATGAAGTGTACAGCTTCCAGGCGGTCGGGAAGTTAAGATCTGATTGAGGCACTCGAAAGAAAAAAATACCGTTTGCGCCACCCTTTATGATTGGAAGGGCAAGTTCCTTTAGCAAGAATGCTGCCCGACTAGTCAAGCTCAATTTTGTTGCGCTTAGAAAGCACAACCTAGCCAGGAGGATGGGAAATAGAAAGAACATGAAAATGTACAAAAAGAGGAAGAGAAGGTATGATGCCAAGCTCAAAACATAAACCTAAGAAGCCGACGATGAGACGCCAGCTATTGGGAAGAAGCATTCTGGGACAGATGTCCCAATGATTCAGAATGGAAGAAAACAAAGTATTAAAGAAGGGAAAGTGAACTCCGCTTTCCAGTGTATCTATATACAGGGAAAACTCACCCGGAAGGATCGAATCAACCCTCTCATCAGAAGTGGGAGCCCTAAGTTGGTACGAGGAAGAAAGTCAAAACATCTGACGGTTGAAGGGAGATTTTCCTCAGTATAGGAGGAAGCAACATAACCAAGTCCATCAGCAGACCTAGTGGGTTGTTTGGACTGCCCAGAAGATTCGATAGTCACCTTCGGAGTCATGGATGGTCCAAACTCAGGAAGGGCAGAAGAAGTCTCAACTTTTTCTTTTGTTTTTCTCTATTGGCTAACTTCTGCGAAGTCACGCCAAAGAGCAGTTAGGGTTTTCTTATCGCTATCCGACTGCTCAGAGGGGACAGAGGCAAAGGCCTCATCACCACTATCGCCCTTACCAGCGCTAAGTACAAGGGAAATTTCAGAAGAAACCCTACCGCCCTCCATTACTAAAAAGTCTGATTGTGGTTTCTAGAGAAAAAAGAAACCTAGAGATGAAAGTAAACTTTGCAAAGGAGTAAGTAAACTTACTTAATTACTAAGGCAGAAAGCTCGAGAGCGAGAGGATCGTGAGGGTGCGAAGAAGGCGACGAGGTTTCAAAATTCCAAACAAAGAGAATGAAACCTACAAAGACAACGAACCGCTTTTAAGCACCCGCACGAGTGTTCAAGGACGTGTACGATCGAGATAAATTCAGCATCAACGATCAAGATTTGGAGACGGTTCGAAAGTTTGAACTCACGAATCCAAAACCAGGCGTTCGAAACCGTCGTTTTGATTGCGTGAGCAACGATAGTTTCGGCTGCAAAGGACGCGTGGCGTCACCCCCACAAAAAGTGAGAATACTCATAATGCTCGAGGAAAAAGCGACACAGCCGCATTAAATGTGATATGACATTTAATGGGTTGAGGATTATGCAAAACTATTGTTCGACGGAGAACCCGGTTAAAAACCAAGCCCTCGGGATCAACCAAACGCTTGGTCTGGGGGGCTCGTGATATGGAGAAAATATGACCAAACCTGGTTCAATCTTGGTTCGACCCTCGACTTCGGTCGGGACGAAAGGAATCGACTTGCTTCCGAGCGAGCTGGGTCCAGGAGATAGCTTGCTGAGGAAGAAAACTAACTCAGTCACAAGCACACCCTAATCCGATGTGATCAGAATAGGCTAATCAACCTAGAGACGGCTAGCAACATTTGGCGGCTGTCACTCATCGCTATTGTATGGATAATTACCATATAACGATCGTATTATCAAAGGAGTCATTTACTAGTCCAACCTAGTAGAGATCTATCACTCAACGGATCTATCTGTTGAGATCCAACGACTATCCGAAGAAGGCTCAAATACATCCAACGAAGGAGATTCAAAGGTACACTCTATATAAGACATCACCTACCCACAAGATGGGGGAGGACGTAGACACACGAATGCAATTTGAATCGTATTCTCGCTATTCATTCCTTAGCTTTGTGCTTCAACAGAGCCGTTTGTGATTAAGTTCATCAATTGACTTAGCCTTCGGAAATGGACTCCCGATCCCAACGGTCGGGCCACTTTTGACGCTTGTTTTTGCAGGTCACTATCAGGGGATCTAAGGGCTTAGCAGATTTTGGACGCATCATCTCCAAAGGTTATATCTCTTCCCTTAAGGCATGTTTGAGCAAAGACACCTATTGGCCATTTAGGTGTCTTTTAGGAAAAAAACTCAACCTTTAGAAGAAAAAAAATTGTTTGAATTTCAAATAAATTACGAAAATTACAACAATCCCCCACAAAATTCCAAAATCTTGGGAAAACAAAATACTAAACTAGTGAACATATTAGACACAATAGGACATGTCATTATAGGTGTCTTTCGGACTTGAACCTATACTAGGTCTAATGAACCTCGCTACAGAGTACGGGTGAAGTCAGACTTCTTGAACCTTTCCTCAGTGCGTAGCTGACAAGCTCATCAGCCATATCCTATCAGTCGACTTTACGTGATAAGCCCTTTTATAAAATTTATTCTTTTGGACATTTTTCCTCTAAAAGAGAATAGGCCATGTCCCAAATCTCAGTTTCATGGATTCTAGAGAATTCGCCTATATAATTCTCATCGAAAATCGACCTTACTTCCTACATGCACTTAGGTTAGCCAATGTGCACCACAATTAACACACCCCCACATTTCGTAAGCTTTGGCTAATTAAGAACATTTTGCTCAACCTCTTTCCTTGTGATGGTACTACTTTACCTTAATATTAAAATGAACTTAGTAGTACTTCTCAAATCATCAAGTGATTTAGTTGTTTACCCTTTGAACCTAATTCAGGAATGAAACCTCTTCAAATAGGTTGGGTGTCCATCACATGACCTTGAATAGGCTTTCATAGCTCATTCCTCCAAATAACATCACATTAGTGATTTTGAGGCTTTACTCAACTTTTAGTCAAACCATTTTATTGACCATAGCACTATTTGTCACCCTCAAGAGACGTATATATAAAACATAACGTCTCTTCTATTTATAGATACATGCTTCTAAGACACAATGTCTTACTTTATCTATTGATCATGTCATTTACAGTTAATGTAAATGCTTATTCCAATGATCACCATCATGTATCTTTCATTGTCACCTTAACCTTGTGGCTTAGGATTCGACAAATTTACAAAACCACACATGTAGGTACTTGTATATAACAGTCACCTACCAACACATATTTTTACATGTTATCTCTTCGAGTTTTCAACCTTCTTACAAAGGCATAATCTAGCTGGTGATATTTGGTGGAACTTATAATTTTAATTAAAAATTATTTCCCACCACAAGTTTACATATCACCTTTAAATCAAGATGGTAGCCAAATGCATTTGAAGCATATGCCATTTTCTTTTCAAATAAAACTAGCCATTCTACTAGAAATGTCTCTTGAGAAGAGACTCCACACATAAATTTACATGACCCCTACAATTTTGGGTTTACTATGTATAAAATTCAATGGCCGTATACTACCATGTGTCCTCCATAGGTCATGAACCCACACATAGTAATACTAATTGAATTTGATCATAACCATACTATGTCACTAACAGCCACTTAGGCATAGCCAACTTTGACTTCAATAATTTCCGTTTCACCTTCGTTTGTTCAAAGATTCCCAAAGTCATGGATATCAAAATCCAAGCCTTCTTTTTCTTTTCTTTTTTTTTTTTTTCTTTTTTTGGAGGATCACATAGACGTTATTCAAGTTCTGTAAATATATGATCCGACCTACCTCTTTGAATAGAGAGCCTTCAAATTCTGAAATCATATGATTTGGCCTACCCCTTTGATTAGAGAGCCCCGGAAATCATGAGAACTTGACCAATCTCAAAACCTTTAATAGATGAAGTTCCACTTGTAACCATGTCTAGCACAATCAACGAGGCAATCAAGCAAAGCCCCTAGATGGGAAAATCCAAGAGGCTGCTAGTTGCATAGAAGAAAACAAACTTTGATCATAATCCAATAAGCACCATGCCAATTGATCTTCTATTGAAATTATGTTCATGAGAAGCTTCTCACTTTCTAGAATTCGATTCTTACATAAACTGCGCACATCTTCAAAACTTAATAATGACATTAGGGCAAATTCCTTTACAGAATAACCTGCTTGGAAAAGTACTAGCCTAACATTTCCTAACATTTCCACATGTAGGCCAAAGGCTTTTACTAACATTCCCAGTTTTGCAGTGCCCATTTGTTCCATTAAGTACACCAGTCTGTCTAAGACCGAGAGATATCTTAAACAGTAAACTCAGTTGAACTCAGCAACAACCACATGTTAGTTTGAGTTTAAACCGTACATTGATTAGGAAATCATACCAAGGAAAACAGATCCTACTGTTAGCTTTTAGATTAAAAGCAAAAGAATCAAATAAGCAAGGTGAAACAAACCATTGAGAGAAAATAGACTTCAACATCATCACTACTCTCTATGGTCCTATAACTCACTTCCATCTCCAACAGACTTGCTACCAACCCCAACACAATTCAGGCTCAATGAATGTATACCGTCTCTTGTCTTCCCTTTCCATTTTTCATTTACTACAAATCCAGTGTAAGGAATGACACAAGGTTAGAAACAACAGAAAAGGTACAAAGGAACAGTGATGTATATAATTATACCTTTTGAATTATGTGCTCGATGTAACCAGCATCTTATATCCTTTTGTTACATGTTTTGAATTCTATTCTAGATGTAACCAGCATTTTATATCCTTTTGTTCTAAAGAGAACTTCTCAATAACTGATTCATCCAAGACATCTAGAACCAACAAAAGTGGCTCTGATATTCACCGTTCAGAAGGCGATGAAACTATTTTGTTGCATCTTCTTCACTCGGGTTAGACCCAGAAACCTCATAGGTACATCCAATGTCTATGGTCACCTAGATGTTGTGACAACTACAATCAATAGTATTTTGAAGACTTGCCCAATCTTTAAAAGTAACGAGACTCAATCCAAGACTCCAAAATCAGTTGTGACTTGATGTTTTAACTTAGTAAAGCAAACTCACCAAATAGTCATTTCCCTTTGCCTCATGAATTTAATCATAAAATTGTCATTCTTTAACTTTCATGTACTAACTTACTGAGAGCCACCAAGTTCTGTTAAGGGCGAGTCAAGTTAGATACCTTGTATTCCAAAAAGGTTGAAACATAAGTATGTCATGGAGAATTATGCACCAAAGCTTAATAGAGACCTATGATGAAAATGTCCTAGGCATCAAATAAAAAGAGAAGACCACCCAGGACCAAGGTGGTGGCGGGGTGAACTAAGGAACAACCACTGCCAAATATGATAACGACAGTGTACTATATTCATTACAATTCAGTAAGAAGGCCAAGATAATGCAGATTAATTTATTTGACCCGGTTTGGGCTGGCCATTTTCAATCGGGATCACAGAAGTACGTTGATCAATATATCAGCCCCTTGAGGAAACTTTGTTTCTCCACCAGGAAACTGGAACACATTACCCTCATATTGACCAGTTCTGCACAACTTACTCAACTCCAAATTCTCATATATATATATAGTGTAAAATCCAGCTTTTACCTAACCTTGACCCAACCCGGTCATTGTTGTGTTTGTAGGTCCAAAGACCCGAAGTAGTGGTAGAAAAGACTTATGGGCCCTACTGGTTGATGATGAAGTGTCGGAACTCCAGTATATGTGTCACATCCTCCCATCCGGTACCCTATCTGGCATACCCGAGAGTGTGATCCACAGCCCGAAGATCAGGTATCGAGTAATCAACCTCCCACATAAACAATAACATAATCATGAACAATAACAATAAAAGTGCGGAAGATAAACCATAGATCCAATAAGGAAAGAATGAATCATAAATAAATCAGAGTACTAGATATAATCTGAGTGTCAAAAACAGATAAGTAAAGTGAGGCAAAATCCCACTCTACAACTAGCGGAAAAGTAGCTCTAAAAAAGAATAAACTAGACAAAATCTAATCCCAGTAGCAAGTACAATGGGTAACTAAATTGTTCTCCACTTTATAGACAACATCCTTATAAGTATAAATCTCGTCAATGGCACAAGGACGCTTCCACTCAATGGTCGGACTAAGCATCGTACGGAGCATAACCACTCGCGGGATCTTCAGTGTAATTGTTGTAACCGCAATCACCTTCCCCGGATATGCCTCTTCGCCTTGCTCTTCTTCATGGGACCGTCATAATACTCGCACTGCAGAATAGTCTAACAAACATTGTACAATAAAGGAATGAGTTTCAAAGAACTCGGGCTTAAATCCATAATAACATAAATGGCGGATTTCTAACAAACATAAATGCAATATGATATGAGACAAGCAATGAATGAATGAATCTAACTCTATATATGCTGGTCTCTATTGGCGACATGCTTTAAGTCATAGCACCGTACTTCTTTAGGAAGGTCTCAATCGCTCATCATCAGTTGGTAATGGGTCTGGCATCCCTCGAGACATTCCATGGCTGGGGATTAAGTCACCACTCTCTCACATCACCATTGGTCTAAGTACCGGCGCATGTCAGGGTAAAACCTAGCCAAATGCAAGTCTTCTACTTAGTTACATCAAGTCGATCCGGATACGTCCATTCCTCGTCCCCGCGATCCTTTCCGGTATCCTTCACGCTAGAGTCCTTATAGTCCCTGACTACGGACTCATCAACCCTATTGATCATCCACATATGGTAAACGGGAAGCTCTCACATCCTCTCACGGGTTGGTTACCGGTCTTAAGCGCCCGTGAGCCCAAGTCTAACCATATGCAACCCTACCAATAAATGGCCCCCACAATGTGATTCCTGTCCTCTCACGGGTTGGTTACCGGTCTTGAGCGCTCATGAATCCCCATTGCTACCACGGGTCGTTCAGTCTCAATACCCCTCCGATTAGGGTCTGACATAACAGGACATCCTAGCCAAACACTACTAGACAATCCTAGATATGTCATCCAACAGTTTAGGAAGGTGTCCATAGGGCATCTCCGGAAACATCCCATAATATTCCCGTAGTAGTCCAAGGACAAGTGTCAAAAGGACACCTCTCCTTTCCAAACCATACTTAAGCATACACATGCATCAATTCATATCATCACATATATGGTAACTTCATATATGGAAAGAAATCAATAATTGCAATCACCTTGTATATAATTGGTAAGTAAATCGTACATGAGTCAATTCATTATTAATAAGTAATGCTACTGTAATCAAAGTTATGCAACAGTAGTATATCATTGTAAGAATCTAATTAAAGAAATAAATTAACAAGATTCAAATATAGAAACTAAGATATGTAATTTATGCAATTAAGGAAATAACCATCCTTACCTTTTATAACTCGCAAAAGAATCCTAAGAAATCAAGTAAGATCTTGGCAAACTTGAGAAGAAGGTCCTAAACAAGTGCATACAACATATTAGGAAAGATCCCTAACAAGAGAGATACCAAAACATCCAAAACAGACCAATTCGAGTTCTGTACTCATTGGTCAGTGGATTGGTCGATCGTCCATCGACCAATCGGTCGACCAATGCAGATAGTAGCCTAAAAAACGATTTTAGATATGAAATCCAATTTGGTGGTTCAGGGTACTAATCAAGGGGTAAACTACATCAGTAGTATTCTAACATATAGGGGACCTCAACACACTAATCCAATCAAGCCATCAAGATCCAAATTAGGAAACAGTTACCATAATTAGATCAACCATGGATCTTGAAGAATTCAAGGTAGAAATCAAAGACAAGAACAATAGGAGGATGGATCATTGCTTCGGTAAAGATATCATGAAAAACATACTTAGATCTTCAAGGAAATAGGCTTAAAAGCATAAATCTAAATAAGGAAACAAAACCTACCATATATGTAACTATCATGATTCATGAGAAAACATGGTATGGTAGAAGAGAAACAACTAGAGATTGATAGATCATGGATCATGAAAAGAAACACAGCATTGACTACTAACATGATCAATATATAAGATCCAAGGAGATCAGATTCAAATAGAGTTAAACAAAGATTAGATCATGTTTGATCATGATTCCTTCAAAAGCTTGCAATGATCTGGTTAAGATCATTTTTCTAGCCATTAATCCTTAGGATGATCATGAGAGACAAGTCCAGAGATGTTTGCAACGAGATGCAACATCTCCTCTCTGTCTCAACTCAAAAGGAAAGAAAATCAGAGATGGAGGAGAAGAAGAGAGTGTGACATACCTTTTGATGCAAAAGGAGAGTTTCACAGATCCATCAGAAATCACCGTGCGGATGACTTGCGGTCTTTGGTTCGTCCAGGTTTGGAGGCGCATACGAGTGGACTCGGTTGGACTTAAATAGAGCAGAAAACCTAATTGCCAAAGCCACTCATTGGTCAAGTGGATTGGTCGCCGCCCATCGACCAATCCGACCAATGTCGCGAATTCCAAAACGGATTGAAGACCCGATCAAATCCAATCCTAAAGGGGTTTTGCACACTGTCAGTGACTTACCTAATAGGTAGAAATGCCTTCAAACCAAGATAGAGAGCACTCCAAGTCCATCAACTAATCCGATCTTCATCAAGATTCAGTTTCCATAAATAGAACTTCATCATCAACTCTCATGGATTCAAAGCCAAACACCAAGTCCTCCACTGGGATGGCCCAAAGCTGACTTCTTACTTTACTTCGGGTCCCAGGACCTACAAATAACAAGGTTTCCGGGTCAGGGTTAGGGCTGGGTTTCACAATATGGACATTGATGATGCTGCTCCTTCCTTGAACACATTATCAGTGTTAGATTAGAATCTGCGCACTGATGAAGAGTGAGACAGTTGAGATATCAAACGGACTCCCGTGCACAATCCAAAGGTACTCCCTAAAACTAGACCTCTTGAGTGAACTGTAGGAGAAAACCCCATGCAATTTGACCTTGTATGGCCCTCCAAGTCCACACCTAAAGTTGCTGAACTATTTTGTAAAATTCTGCAGAAACATGTTTTGGTCGATACTATTGGTCGATACTATCGACCAAAGGTATCGACCAACAAGTTTGCTGAACCCAGATTTAAAGATTCTTGGAATATTCTTTTCTATTTATTTATTCCTCGAGACTGGAGCCCTATTCTCGCGTTTTTAACATCTGGGAACGTGGGAGAGCCTCTCAAGAACTTCTCCTTTGTGGTGGTGAAGCATCTTCTTCATCAATCATTGACAACCACTCATTCCTACTTTCTTATTCCACTCTCAAGGTATGATTCTCTCTCCTAATCACTTTCTCACTCATCTTTTATCTATTTTACTGTTGGGACCATGGCCAAGGTGCTGCAACCTTGCAAACACCTTGCCATGAACCTTCTAAACCCCATACAAGGATGTTTTCACCGATTTGACTATGATTAATTCACCTCATGATCATTAACTATACATTTCCATGATTCATTGCTCACCAACTTGCTTTATTTACCAAAACTGAGATGAAGCTTATGATTTACCTAATCTATATCTTGCATATGAGTTCAATATTACTTCTAAATGTTTCCCTACCTAATCCCCCATGTTTTCCCCCAATTTGCATTAAGATGTAGCCAATGCCATGACCTACAACTCTTAACCTTGATATGTCAATTTGGGGATTTCCCAATGGACCATTGGATTATGATTATTTCTTGATAATTAGTGCCCCTATGTTGTGCTTAGACTATCCTCCAAGTTTCGTGTCGATCCGAGACCCGGAAGACCAAATTTGGGCAAGAATCCAAAAAGCCAGCTTGCTGTCCGAAAATTGATTTGGTCGATACTATTGGTCGATACTATCGACCAAATGTATCGACCAATAGAGTTGCTGTCAGCAACTCTTGCCTAGTTCTGATTCATTTGATCTCCGATTGTTATGATATCTTCTCTAACCTTTCACATATGCATGTTTAGGACTTTAAGACTATTTGGGCCACTCGCTTGTGAGCTTGGACCATTCTAGGTAAGGATAGTTATCAATATAATTACTTAGGATATGGGATTTTGACTTGGTATTCCTAACCTGGTAAATATAGTTTCTATTTCATATTCTTATCATGTTAGACTTGCTACATATGTCTTTCAACAGTAGCTTTGTGTTTACATTATGTTATTTCAAAGTCTTATCATGTTTATCAATTTCAATATATGATGACTTATGTCAATGTCATGAATTGAATGCTTATTATGATGTTGTATCTTGTGAACTGATATGATGAACTTGGGCATGTGATTGCTTAAGTATAACTTGGGATTGAGGGGTACCCTACTGGTGCTTCTGTCCTTGGACATCGGAGGGAATAGTATGGGATGTTCTCTGAAGGTGTCCATCGACGCTTTCCCGGGCTATTGGATGACATACATAGGTCTTGTCTAGTGGTGTTTGGCTAGGGTATTCCTATCATATCAGACCCGAATCGGAAGGGCATTGAGACCGAACAACCCGTGGTAGTAGTGTGGATTTGTGGGCGCTCAAGACCGGTAACCACTCCGTGAGGGGGCATGAATTGCATTACGGTTACCCGAAAGGGTCCATTTATTGGTAGGGTTGCAAATGGCTAGACTTGGGCTCACATGCACTCAAGACCGGTGAAATGATCCGTGAGGGGGACATGAGAGCTTCCCGTTTACCATTTGTGGATGACCAATAGGGTTGATGAGTCCGGTGAGTAATATCCGTGACTCTAGTGTGAAGGATACCGGAAAGGATCCCGAGAGGGGAGGAATGGAAGTATCTGGAACTGACATGATATGATTAAGTAGATGACTTGCATTGGGCTAGGCTTTACCTTGACATGCGCCAATACTTATACCAAATGGTGATGTGAGAGAGTGGTGACCGAAACCCCAACCATGGATTTGTCCGAGAGGGATGCAGGACCCAATTCCCCCCGGTGATGAGTGACTGAGACTACCTAAAGAAGTATGGTGCTATGGCTTAAAGCATGTCTACCATAGATGACCAGCATACTTAGAATATAATAATATTGCATTATATGCCTTATATCATCTGCATCATGTTATGAATATCTTGTGGTTTATGTATCTTGGGATAACTTCCTTGCTGAGTTCTTTTGAACTCATTCCTTTTCTGTTGCAATATTTTGTTAGGCTACTCTACATGTGATTACTCTGATGGCACACTCCCTGAGGCGGACCCGGATGCCTCATACTACTATCCGGAGGCTAGCTACAATGAAGACTTCGGTGACGGTACCGAAGCAGATCCTTCGACGTATCAGGGTTAGCCTTGAGATGTATGGGAGCGGTCATGTTGGGTGTCCATGGTCTTCACCTTTGAAGAGGACATATTTATTTTGGAGGAGACTTATGAGTAGCTGCCCACCCCCTCTTTTGTGACAATTGAACTTGGAAAATTGTAATAACTTATATTTTCTTAACTTCTTGAATTGTAAGCTTAGATCATCAGTTTTGACCTCACTTCCGCACTTATTTGAAGGAGTGGATTCCGCCCTCGGCCTTCTTGATTTATCTAATCTGATATTTATTTCGCACTCTGATTATGTCTGGTATCTCATTTCTGAATTTTAGTATTATCCATTGTTAGTTTATTATTATTATCTGTTCATGATTATATTATCGTCGATGTGGATGATGTGGTCCCTAAACTATGGATCTTTGGGGCTGTGGATCACATCCCGAGTATGCCAGATAGGGTACCGGCTGGGTGGATGTGACATACAGTGCATTTGCATAGGTAACATGATTATGACATTTCGGCCAGGAAAAGGAGATGCGACTTCTCTTCCTCCGGAGGACAATATCTTCCTCTGTTACTATCACACCCCACCCAGCCGGATCCGGTCATACTCGAATGCCCGTGGAGGTGATACACCGCAAGATCTAGGTTTAGTGACAAATCCATACAAAACATGATATAGTATAATTAAATAGACAAGAATAAATCAAGTTCAAGTAATAAATTATCAAAACTAAAATAATGGTTACAATCATCCATTACTTCAAAATAAAAGATATAACATCAGAGTTTTGAAAAGAAAATGTGATAATTTTATTCGCAGCGGAAAAATAAACTAAACCAGTTCTCTAATGGAATCCAACCCGAAAGAACAATCTTGACACTGGCATGAAGCTCCATGTGCGTCCACTTCTTCTTCGGTCACTCCTTCAAGAAGATATGTCGGCAATGAATCCTTCATTTAGAAGAAGTCCTCATAACATGCAGTATAATCTAATAGAAAAAGACATATAAAATGAATGAGTTCAATAGAACTCAGTGAAGTCAACTCAACATCATATCACACATTCATTCTCAAGATTTCACACCACATATATAACATAAATATCGATAATGTAATTAATGATAATGATAAGATATATGAATGATTATGCTCCTAACTCTATCATGAAATCTCTATGATAGACACGCATTAAGTCATACACTAGTCTTTTTTGGGCGGTCTCATCACTCTTCCCTCACGACACTCAAGCACGTCTGTTGAGTTCTCCACGGTTGTTGTGTAAAATCCTGCCAAGCCATGGTTGGGGATTAGGTCATCACTCTCTCACATCACCATTGGTATAAGATCTGACGCATGTCAAGGATAATCCTAAGCCCAATGCAAAGTCATATGGTCTAGTATTACATATGGTTCGGATACTTCCCCTCACGCCTAGTGCTCTGTTGGTTCAATACCTTCCCACCTATGAATGGAATCCTCAACGGAAGGCATCTATTGAATCCCATTCCTTAACCCAGAGGTCATCCACATATAATAGACAGGATGATCTACATGTCCTCTCACGGGTCATTTCACCGCTCTTGAGCGCCCATGAGCCCTTATCTATTATATGCAACCCTACCTCTCTATGATGATAGTGGGCTTGTTTGGCACACAGGACCCAGCCACTAACATCACGGGTTAACCGGCTTCAATACCCCTGCTGAAAGGGTAGTAGTACTCATGAGGTCACCTAACCAAACACTTCTAAACATGCCTTAAATATGTCAATCAGTAATCAGGAAAGCGCCAAGGGCACCATAGGAATGCGTCCCATACCGCCTCCTTTGGTATCCTATGGCAGAAACGCCAAAAGGGCATTCCCCATTCCCAATCACAACCTAAGAAATCACATAATGTCACTAGGGCAATGAGTGAACCCACAACCCTAGTTTGCAACATGAAATAAAATGAGAAATTTAATTCAATATCATCCATATATTTTCATAACAATAATTCAAGTAAAAGAAAAAACTCAATCCATTCAATATCATCCATCTCATACATTCTCATATCACTATTCAAAGATATTGAAAGATATAAACTATAATTACAAGATAACACTAAAGCAAATCAAGATATTAATAATAAAAATTAACTAACATAATTAAACATGCAAGACTAGGTTAAGGGGTTGTATGGTAACGATTCTGGCACACTTATTCTGTGCCATTTGCCCACTTTGGCACAGAAATCAGCAAAAAACATGTATGGTAAACCGGTTCAGTTTTTGTGTGCTGGTTCAACAAAACTGTGCTGAACCAGGCGTTTGACACAAAAGTGCTTCTGGTGAAAACGCGCGGCACAAGTCTCAGCTGATGGTGATGGAGGACATCGACGTAATTTCTACCAAAACCTAAGGTATCTCGTATCTCCACTTGCTCTCGTCTCTCTAGCACTCTCTCTCCCGTTTCGCCTCTCTTGTCTCTCATCTCTCTCTAGTCTCTCTCAAGTCTCTGAACTCTCTCGACTCTCTCGAGTCTCTCTAGTTTCTCTCAAGGTAATTTCGACTTGTTTGTTTGGAAGCATCTCTGCAACCAATCTCTCTATTTGTGAGCATTTCTGCAACCTATCTCTCTACCAGAAGCCGAAGCCCTCTTGTGCAAGCAAAGCCATTATTCTGCAACCGATCTCTCTTCAAACAAAGCCGTCTTCATCTTCGTTCATTGCGAGCGGAGGTATTTTCCACCTGATTATTTCCTCTTCTCCATCTTCTTCATCTTAGCCAAAATTTCTTTTTAGATTTGATGAAATATTTGATTTTTGTGAGTTTGGTGAAATATTTGATTTGATGAAATATTTTATGAATACTAGAGATGAAATGAAAGATTTTGTGTGCATATAAAACTTGGATGGAACTCTCTTCCTGTATCTTTCAGCAACAATTTTAATCTTCTTTTTGTTGGATAAGTCAGCAGAGAAAATAGCTATTTTAAACAGATATCAAATTAGAATCCTATTGCTTTCAATGGACTTTGTAATCAAGACTGACGCAATAGAAGAAATTTCCTACCTGTTTATTTCAACTAATATATACTTGAAATCAACACCCACAGGCCTTTCTTTATGCAGAGCAAAAGTAATCTTATGATTTCTTTCAAGAGCTGATGCCAGATTTCTGCTTGTTGCCATAACTAAAATCTGTTACCATCATTTTGCTTGATCTGATTTTAGCTGATTATGGTTTTCTTTTTTATTCCTAGCTAAAACTCCTAGTTCCACCAATGATCGTTAGCAGTTTCTAACAGAATCACCATCTCCTATTGTTTGTGATTTGCTTCATTCAAGAGGGTAGTGTTCAAAGATACTTCTACATTGTTGCCAACACAAACTCAATGAATGGACCATATCCAGCTGTGCAGAATTGACACAGAGTTTTCAGACATATTGAAAGTTGTTATACATTGACCATCCAATTCACCTGGAATCAATTCAGTGATATGTAAGACAACCTTCCTGTTAGACTTTGGTCTTGTCCTCGGGACCATAGGATGAAAATTAGTTTTGAATTCCACCATGATCTTCCCGCTTGTCCTTCCCCTCTTCGTGACAACCTTCAACCAAGAATAATTTCTTGCATCAGTGTCCAGGCATGAAGCACTTATGTGGTTCTAACAACGTCCCTTAGCCCACCTCTTTTGCATCTCTGCGTACATGAGTTGGCAGACAGGAATACGATATAAATCAGGTGGAATTTTTTTCTTTCTCTTTCTCTCAAGTGAGTGTTTGCAGGACACAACAGATGACATCAGGTTTGATGTTATCTTTAAGTCTGCTGACAAGGCAGCTGACTTGGCACTCAGGAGAGAGTTACATTCTTCCTTTGATCACCTTGGAGTTGAATAATTTTGCCCCCCAATTTCTCATCAGCCACAAGATTACCATTACAACAGAACTCCTTAAGGGCCTTGAGAATCTTCTCAGAGCTATACTCTCCTTTCAGCCCTTGCACTGTGGTCAAGCTCTTTTTCCATTCCTTTGTTGTATACGGATGAGTATATAGTCTTTTCCCCAGGTGGAGCTACTAGAGTCCTTAGCCTCAGCAAATGGGTTATAAGAAAGCAAATGGGTTATAAGAAGAAGGGATTTTAACAACGAAATCAACCATGTACTTTGAGTGGTGAAGAATTTGAATCCTGAAACACAAAATTGACACATTAACATCAGTTAAACAGAACCCACTACAATATGTAACACAAAGATGATAACCCACCCAATCCTTCTAAGGAGGATTAAGAAAACAATGGCATACTTCCCTGCAATTCATGTTGTAGCTGGAACAGAAGAAGAGAGCCCAGATGATCATCTTTATGTAACTTTCTTTGATACCCAGTATAAACCATGGAGCTTTCGTTACTGTTACTGGAAAAGTAGCCAGAGTTATGTATTCACAAAAGGTTTGAATCGGTTTGTGAAGGAAAAAGAATTGAAAGCTAATGATATAGTCACCTTTTATTCCTGTGATTATAGAAACATTCATTCTGGAGAGCTGCAAACATACTGTATGATTGAAACAAAGTCCAAGAATGGGGAAGAGACAGGAGATGATGGATGTGGAGGAGGAAGAAGGAATTATCGGGAATTACAGCAGTAGGGTTTGGAAGGGATTAATCCTCAAGGTTTAATGGAGCAGGAGCAGAGCATGATCAGAGGAGAGGAGAGGAGATTATTAACAAAGGAATTAGATTATTTGGAGTGAACATTTTTGTTTAGTGAAAACAATAGAGAAGATGGTTTATCTAGGCTTCTCTCTAGCTAGTGAATTCTTTTCCTTATTCCTTCTTTCTTCTTTGAGTAAAGGCCACAAGCTAATGTTTTCTGTCCTTGATTGAGCTAATTAATTTCGAGTCTCTTTTGTTGCAATTAGATGAATTTGGTGCTGATTTGATTGAACTCTAATCTCTGATTAAAAGGATTATAATTGAAGATTAGATTATTCTAGTCAACTAATTAATAGTAAGACTTAATTAAGCCCAAAAAAGGAAGGGGAGAAGAAGGAAGCATTGCATGCAAACGGCCTTCTTATCCATATCTCTGCATCTACTCTTACTGGTGTTCTCATACCCGAGTTAGTGACTGTTATTGCATATTTGGCTGATCATATGACTTATCATATATATAACTTATAATCTTATATGGACTGATGTTGAATTTCGATATGCTTAGGATTTTTAATAAATTTATTGCACTTGAACTTATAGAGACACGTGTACATGTGTGATCATGTGATCTTATTTTCATGTGATCTTAGTGGTCTTTAAATACCCTTGTAATGTACACTCAAACACAATATTCAAAAGTTTAAATATTTCTAATGTCATTCAAATTATCTTTGCCCATTTGTGTTGGGGTAATTGTATTACAAATTTTATGTAATACAAAAAATGAAATTGCAATACAATTGAAAGACGAAGATTCTTAGCTAATCCGGAGAGCTTGATGTTGCAACCGAACGAACCACCGATCAATGAGGTTGAGTCACACCTTGAGTGCTGTCTTTAAGGTATTTGATGCACCCAACTACCAAGGGTTCTTCGCACCACCACCTCCAAGATAAAGCAACCTCCAACTAGAAGATAAGGTAGTTCTTCTAGTCCCTTCAAGGAGCCAAAAGCTAGAGCACAACACTTAGACAACTCAAAGAAATAAATTAACTTTGTAACACAAAATAATGTGAGAGTGAGGAGTGTCTCTCTAGCACACAATATGCAAGGAAGGGTTGGGTTTATATAGGCCCAAACCACACCTCCTCACAAGGGGAGAATCAATTCTCCACTAATGAATAATCAATGGTTTGTCCCTCCTCCACTAATGTGAATAAACCCCCTTGACCTAACCTCCCCACTACTTGGGGAAGTAACTCTCATATTCACTTCTTTGGAATGAATAGGCTTTAACCCATTCAAAGACCTTAACCCCCACTCATGGTAATAGCCATGAATGGTCATGAAGTTGAAATGAGAAATGAAGGTCAAGAGTTAGAACTTGAGTAATTCCACCATTCAAGTAAGCCCATCTCATCACCATGATCAAGACCTTTAAGACCCATGACCAATGTCATGAAGAGCCTCATAACCAAGGTCATGAAGGGCCTCCTTTACTCATGGTGCCTCATTACCACCATTACCTCATGGTGCCTCATTACCACCCTTACCTCATGGGTCCCACACACAAACAAAACAATTAAATAAAAGGAATGCAAAAACTAATTTTGAAACTTAATATATAGATAGTATAGATTTTAATAAAAAATCTAACAATTTGTATCAGGATGTCAACATCCAATGTCAATGATGTCAAAAGTTCTTATTTGAAGTTCAACAATACAATTTGCAATTGGCATTGCTTGTTGTGCTATTCATAACTTCATCCGCGATGAGCAAATTGCCAACAAAAAGTTTGAAGAGTACGGAGACCCGCATTGGATACTTGAAGAAGTAATATCGGACCCTTATAATCCCCATGAAAACACCCAAGCAGAAGCAAGACAAATGGAAGAGCAAAGGAAGACAATTGCAAATCAATTGGCAGCAAGAGTGAGACTCCCACTAATCAATTGAAAACATTATAATCTCACTTAATTTTATGTGAGCACTTGTGTATGAATTGAAGCAGCATATTTATGTATTTTTAATTATTTTATATTTATCTTTTTTAAATATTTTATTAAAAAAATGTGCCCATTTTGGCACAGAAGTCATACATACCATACAAGATTCTGTGCCAAGATGGGCCAGAGAAACGTGTCCATCTGTGTCCAGCCATACAAAATTATGGCAACGATTCTGTGCCAAATTTGCCCACTTCAGCACAAAAGCATAAAAAATGGATTCTGTGCTTAATTGGGAATTGTGGCACAGAATTGTTGCCATACAACCCCTAAGTATATTCCTCACCTTCCACTTGATTGTTTTTTCCAAAGATCAGTAATTCCTTCTCACAAATTAGTGGCTAAAGATATATTAACTTATTCATGCAAAAGAAATAATCATCACAAATTAGAGCCAATTTGGGTTTCAATGGATATCCTAAAATCTTCCCACGAAAATCCAAATTGTTACTACTACTTTACAAAGGGTAGTTCTCAACCTTACTAGCAATTGGTCTCTAACTTACCACCAATTCAAAGTCTAATCACAACGAGACTTTGGAAAAGTCTAATTATTGGCAACAAAAGGATCATATGGGTATCTTCAATTTGATTAAATTTGACCCATCTCAAAAAGCCCTAAATTTGGCTCTCCTAAATCACCGGTGGGTGACCCGAAAAGTTAAAATATGTCAACCTTAGCATGGGATCATACCAATAATTCTTATATTATAAAGGGACATTAAAAAAAGGATTGAGGAGTAAGCAATGAACCTAACATGCTTCCCTTTCAAGATCTCCACGAAAGAAGAGAAGATAAACTCTCACCAACTATGGTTAAAGAGAAGGGTTAAAGAAAACTAACATTTCCTAGTATTTTCGTAATGACCCGAGTAGCAGAACACCTTTGATTGAATGGGAAATACTCTTCTCCTTCCTTTCTCCTCTTCCCAAAGCCTCCACCTCTTTCTAGCCTCCAAAAATGCTTTTACGGATGAGATAAAACATAAATGGGGCTTAAAAATCCGAACTTTCAATTTTGCCCTTAAATAGAAAATGGGGGTGGGGGGTTGGTTCACCCAAATGGCCCAACTTTCCATCCACAGTTAGACCCCCAAACGAACTCCAATTGTGATAATTTTTTTATTGTTGGAAAGGTCTTTCGATGATCTTCGATTTGATACCTTATTCGTATCAATCGGATTCTCCATCATCGATCTATGGACGTTCCAAAATCACTCTTTTTACACTATCGGGATTAATCTTCTCTCTTCACTTAAACTCTATGAGAGTTTTTAAGTAATCACAAGGGTCATCCACCAACATTGGTTCAATTTTCAATCCTTTGGGCTTAACTTGAATGGCCCCTAGTTGTCACCGATTCGAGGCCTGGATTCTCAGTTTTAAAACCACGAGTTAAAGGGATAAAAATCTGGAGGATTTTACAGTTACACTCATCATTTCATCAGTTTGCAACACCACCATGTTTTAACATACAAATGATTATCCTTTTCCAAGGTCGTATCACAGCAAAAGACTAAACATAGATTACTTAGAACTTTGAAGAGGACAACGTTGAATAATAGAACAATGAATAGATGAAAAGGGATTCAGACGTTTGAAGCATAGTAACAATTGACCAATGCAATGGATTGACCAATGCAATGGGTATATGAATCATAGAAACACTTTGGGCTTCCTATTTATACTTATCTGATTCAGTCGGTCTACCCCACAATGGACACATTTCCTTTGGTCAACTCCTCTCCAAAATGACTGGAAGACAATCAAACATTTATTCATCACCTCCTTTGTTTTTTCATACTCCTTTTCCCAGAAACGGTGCAGTGCATCTCGACCATCATCGTTATCCAGAAACCCAAAGCGCCACGTGCACAACATCAAATGAACTAATGAGGGATGATGCATGCCTTCTCCCATGGTTCAACAAGAGGTTCATCTTGAGGTTAAGATGGGTTTATAACAATTATGAGGCATTCTGCCTCACAATATTAAATGGGGTACCTGACCATACTTTGATGCAGAATCAGACCCAAGTTTGTATAAGAACAGCCACTGGCAAGATGTTCTGTAGGTTAACGAAACCCAAATCTTATACGATAATTTTTTAAATACATTTTACATACTTTAAAGCTGTTGGAAATACAATTACCATATGGGCAATCGTATAAGACAAATGAAACATAATCATAAGAATGAAAACTTATCTTATTTCGAATAGTATGAATGATCTCATTGTTGAAAGCATCGTTACATACACCCATCTAACGATACACGAAAAGTTGTGGAGTTGAAACGTGCCGATAGTGGTTGGCACTTTCTTTAAGGTATTTAAACGCCCCGAATAGCGCACACGGGTCAAGAATGTGTTTTCACCCCCAAGATCAATCAACCCCTCCATCGCAAACGGCGATGCACCCCGTAATTGATTGACTAAGGGATCCGTAAAGCTACATTCACCAATTTGTTTTCTATGACACAATCTAAAGAAAACCAATGCTTTTCAAAAATGTTCATGCCAGAATAACAAACTCCTCCCACCTTTATATAGGAGAGCAAGAGACACCAGCGAAGGTTGTCTCCAAATGTTAAATATCTTCCCTTAAAGCATGTTTGAGGAAAGACACTTATTAGCCATTTAGGTGTCTTTTAGGAAAAAACTCAACCTTTAGAAAAAAACAAACTATTTGAATTTTCAAATAAATTATGAAAATTACAACATTGTTTTCCCTAATATAAATGAAATCTTTGGAAGAAAGACAAGAACGTAGGCTTTTTGGACATAAAATAGAAATAAAAATGGATGTTTACCTTGACTCTGAACAAACTGAATAAGACCTATTAAAAAAACACTTTTACGGAAAATACTGTAATCATACTTAATTTTTCTCACAAATTCTTGATTGTATTAACTTATAGAATAATTAATACTGGAGTAGATGTGCTTCTAGGGTAGTGGTAATAGTTTTCTATGTAGAGGCAGTAAGTCCAGAAAGCTAATGGGTTCGACCTCTGGTGACAATGGGTCAGATTGGATCCAGCTATTCTAAATCTAACTCTACCCTAAGGACTTCAACCCAAAACCAAACCAAACCAAATCATACCCAATCCAATGCGAATGTAAGAATCTCCAACGTAAACCCTACCCTACCAATGTTTTTCCTAAGCCTTTCCTGCCTAAAATTTTTCCTCACAGGGTTCGGTAGGGTAGTATTAGCCCTGATTAACTCTAACCTCGCCTAAATAAAACAAAATCACAAGCATTGGTTAAGGACCCACAAGGAGCTTCAACAGTTGACATTTTTCTTATGAAATACAGGTCTTTGCCAACTAAGCTATACTGTTGGGGTGGTGGTTATGGGATACTTAGTTCTAATCCAATTTATATATAATTATAATTTACCTAATTAGCTGGGTTAATTGGCTAGGGAGTTAATCACGAATCCCTATCCAAACCTATCAAGGCCAGTTATTTTGTAATTCAAATTCATATTTCGTATTAAAAAATGGGGTCAGGTTCGAATCATACGGTAGATATGGACCAGTTTGAGTCAACAAGATTTTATTGATACCTCTAGATTTCATCGATGTTTAAATTATATTATATGGTTAAAGACTTAAACCAATCGATGTTTTTGATGATAATCTTGATTATTAAATTAGCCAAGCTTCAAAGATAGATAATGGGCTCGGTGTGGGAAGATACTTAAATAAATAAAATAAATTTTATTTTTAAAATATTTTAATTTTTAAATTAATTCTTCCTCATGCAACCATCCAAGAATGGAGCATCTTAATATGGTTGTATCGAGAGGGACAAGCAGAAAACTACAAATAGAATTCATTCCCTTAACATTTTGGATCATAACCAGCACATCTTCAAATCTCATTCCACTTAAACAAGAAAGTTTGTTAGGTTGATTCATTCTAGGAATTTAAAAATATATAATAAATGTGAACCCTTGGATTAGATCGAGATCAGCTAAACATGATAATTTGTTCAAATGTATTTTTCTCTGGCTGTCAGAAAAAGCTAAAGAAAGGAATAATACAAAGCGAATGTAAGAATCATTTGTATTTGGAGCTTGGTCAGTATGGTTTTCTGATCTAGTTTTAAGATACCTTAGCATGTGCACCAAGTGTACGGTTAAAGTTGATAGAATTTTAAGAGAGAAACGAACAAAATATAAGATAAAGGTAGCAAATGTAGGTCATGTGATGATCCAAATTAAAACTTGTATTTATCAAGGAATATAATAAGTTAAACAAAACGCCATCTATGGACTTTCTCTCTTATTTCTCTTCCAGGGGAAAGGGGAGATGATTCCACAACACAAAATGGCTGAGGGTCCAACCTCAAAAACCATTGTCTATCGCCTACCTTAAGGGAGAGAGAAGATGGTTTCACAACACATAATAGGTATGTCGAGATCTCATCTTTGGAATTGGGATTGATGCTTCAAAAACCTGTTCGTCAGTGCAAGTCGAATTAACCTACAAAACAATGTGCTCGGCCGGAGTAGCCGAGGAATGCCTCCGACGAGCAAGTCAGCAAATGCTCATAGCTTTAGAGGTAGAACACCAATTGTAGAGCTCTAAATACTAGATTGAAGATCAAAGTATGCATACCCAGAAGTGTCAACAAGCTACTAGGCTTATACAGATGTTCGAGAGTTACCTAGGTCGAACAATCAACTCCACGGATTCATTCTGATCATTCGATTTGAGGCGTTCCTGTAGTAGTCAGTGATGGAGTCCTTATTGATCTCTTCTACCGACCTCTCCTTCCCTACTTGACCAGGAGTGTCATCCGAGGATCTAAGGAAGATTAGTTATCCTTATGCTTCGGGTGCACTATAATAACCCCCATGATCCTAACCCAAACCCGAATTATAGGTCAGAGTACTCAAGACTCTAGTCAGAAGAAATTGTGGGCCATCCGAAATGAAGCCCATGTTTCGGCCCCAAAGCCCATGGATCTAGTTGAAAATGGTGAGGAACCTGCCTTATTGGGAATCGGGAGAAGATCTAGCCGGAACTCAAATGCTTTGTGCAGGCAACTATCCAATGCAAGAGAATTATGTTTGGAAGATGTCAATGACTGAGGTAAGAGCCTTCCATATGATGATTGAGATTATGTTAGGAATCAACCGAGAGTGCAAAAGGCTTAAGTAATAAAAAGTACTAGGGGCGGTTGCATGAGGCAGTTGATTGGCCAAGTAACCGCCACCATGGGTGGTCGCTTGAAATAGTATCAGTTGGGGGGATGTGACACCCTCAGATGTAAAAGCCCAAAGTTCTCGGACAATCCTAACCATAGAACACAGTAGTGGAGCATCCTTGAGTCATAAATCCAAAAGTGACTCAATATTCTTAGAAGTGAATAATAGAAAACATCATAATAGAAACTTGAACAAATGAAGCATAATACATCAAGTTGAATAATACACAATAATCATGCTAAAACAAACATAGATTATATTACAATAAAAGAAATTCATAATACACAATAAGTTATGTGAAACAACTGAAGTTCATTAATTGAAACAGATTTCAATCTCCCGGATTTGTGACTCAATGACAAGTCAGGTGCCTCCGCGGTCATCACCCTCTGAATGATAGATCAGGTTACTATAGAAGTACCTAACAAGCTTTGGATAGAAAGGAAGATCCTCAGTGAAGAGATGTCCTCACTCAAGACCTCGAGCCTTTGCTGAATATGGAATACCTCGAGATCCCTCATCACGACCAGATGGTCGTACTCAATCCGGGAATCCTCGAAATAGTGCTTATAGAGAAACTCGGCCTCTAGTGTGTTGAATAAGTATCGCCTCTTGACCTCCTATAGAGGAAGTTGTCCACGATTTCTGCCCCTCATAGTACCTAAGCGTCTTCCATGGTGAGGCATGATGAAAATCTGAAAAGACAAGACAAGGTTTGCTTTGTATCAGTAAAGAAAGTTCAGCAGTCCAATTTTTATCAAAGAAGGGTATTTTGGTAATTTTCAAAAATTGTGATTTTGATAGTTGGCATATGCATAATGGTGGGATTAGTGTGTTAAGATAGTTTACTTGAGAAAAATCCACCCATATTCTTAGATTCTACAAAAAAAAATTCAGGAAGAAGGAATTTGAAGAAAAACCCTCTTTTGGAGATTCTTTTGAAAATTTTGAAATTGTGGATTTTGATCGAATGAAAGGTTTGAGGACTTGATTTATAGTGAATCAGATGTGTGTGATGTGGTTTAAGCCAAAATTTCAATTGCATTTTGTTTTGGAAGGAAAATCCCAATTTGGGCATAATATGTGATGAATGGTAAAAATGCAAGCAAAATGAGTATGATTTTTATGTTGGAGCATGGCATTGACTTTAAAATGCATGGAATGTGAATGAAAGTACTCCTAGACATGTTCCTAACCTAAACCATCATCTATTTCATTGATTTGAACAAAAACCACAAAGAGGTGAAGCCATCTAAGAATTTGATTATCACATACATTTGGTTGACAATCAAGATGGTGCTACATAATGTTGTAGAAGCCTTTTGAGAGCCCAAAAACCTATGGAAAGCTAAGGGAGCCTTTTCTCCAGAGCCCTAACTCGGTGTGAAGTGTGGAAATGAGAAGAGAGAGCAACAGTGGGCCCTTTAATGCTGCTTTTCGTGCGCAGGGGACCTTTG
This sequence comes from Hakea prostrata, assembly GCF_041222555.1. Lineage (NCBI taxonomy): Eukaryota > Viridiplantae > Streptophyta > Magnoliopsida > Proteales > Proteaceae > Hakea > Hakea prostrata. Next base: position 38,345,961 of record NC_142608.1, read on the forward strand.
GTCGCTTGCGTTGGTCTCCCCAAGTGACCAAGCCAAGTGACCAATAGTCACAGAATGTTGAATTTGGGTGTGTTTTGTGATTTTTTGATTTTTATGCATATCTTTAGTTGTGTAATGGCATATATTGCTGAGATAAGTGTGATATGCATGTTTGAAGTGTGGAAATGAGTTTCTGACAAATTCTTTGATTGGATGCCTTAGTGTTGGATTAACAGGATGGTTAACACAAGGAACTGCATGCCTCTACAAGTCAAAATGAGAATAGGACCGTGCCCAATGGTGTAGGATCTGCTAGTGATGCTGATGACCAGAATCCTTTGAATGGTCAGACTGCTAGGAATCCGCCTGGTGCTCCCCCGATTGTCAACTTGCAGGATGTTATGAATATCTTGGGGAACATCATGCAATAGCAGAGCGCCCAATTCAACGAAATGATGACTAGGTTCATGACTATGCACAGTGAGACTCATGCTGCTCAAGCGAACCCTAACACAGCTAGTGTGCCTACTACTGGAAGGAATGCGGTCTTACCTCATTCCGTGATGATGGAGAGTTTTCTAAAGCTTCAGGTGCCAAACTTTACTTGTGTGAAGAAGGATACTCTTTTCCCTAATAAATGGTTGAGGCAATTGGAGAAGGCCTTTAGGAACTTGCAATGCACTGAAGCGTAGAAGATTTTGTTTGCCGAGCAGAAGCTACAACACAGATGCGTGGTGGAATGCTACTCGCCCTATCCTGGAAGCTCTGCATGTGGATGGAATTACTTGGGAATTATTTAAAGATGTATTTAGTAAGAACTATTTTCCTAAAGCTGTGAAGGATGTAAAAGAGTCTGAGTTTATGGTTCTTATGCAAGGACCTCTTTCTATGCTAGAGTATTAGCAAAAGTGTGAAGAACTATTTTTCTTTGCCCTTGAGTCATTAAAAGTAGATCATGAGAACGCAAAGAAGTTCTTCAAGGGACTTAGACCATCCATCATGACATATCTCACCATCCTTCCTATTGAGAGTTGTGCTAAGATAGTGCAAAATCCGAAGAAAGTTAAAGAGTCTGAGAAGGAGAATTACCGTCTCCAAAGATCATGTAGAGTAGGAATTATAGTTATGTTGAAAGGACTGACAAGAAGTTGCTAGACCTACACCTTACCTTACCCTGACATTTCAGCCTACCCAGGAATTTGGGCAAGGTTTTGGGAATACTCAGATCGGACAGCAAAGTCAGACTAGTGGGAACCGACCAACTGGGAATGCTCAAGTCTCTAGGCTAGTTTATGCAAACTCCAGGCCTATGAATCAGACACCTCCGATGGCAGTGACTACTACAACACCAAAGGATCCTATATGTTCTCTTTGCAAATAGGCTGGACATTATGCCCTCACTTGCCCTTAAAGAAATACTCAGCCGGGCAACCGCAGTAACTAAGCTAGTACAAGCCCCTCCCACAGGGAAAGCGTTTTGCATCTCTGGGACTGAACAAGATACGAGTCACGAAGTCGTGACAGGTATGCTACTAGTCGCTTCAGTTCACGCTTTTGTTTGTTTGATATTGGTGCATCTTATTTTTTCAAATCATCTGCATTCATAAGAACTACTGCAACATCAAAGAAATTGCCTAGATGTTTGATGATTGATTCACCAACTAGATCTGTAGTACAACTAGATCAAGTGATGGAAGCTCGTCCTATTACCATTTGTGGAAGAACCTTGGAAGGTGATTTAGTACTCTTAGATTTGAAGGACTTTGATGGGATTTTAGGAATGGATTGGTTGATTGCCCACAAAGCTGTGGTCCTATATTCTTTGAGAAGAGTACAATTTCAGATTGAAAAAAATTAAGCTTTTGAATTTCAAGGAGATCAAGGGAGATTTATTAGAAAGACCTTGACTGCTATGATGCAAGTGAATGCATTGGTGGGAAGTGTATCACTTAATGCTTCATCTAACAGTGAGAGCAAGAGAGAGAAGAAACTTGAGTAAGGCAATGTAGTGAAGGACTTTGTGGATGTTTTTCCTGAAGATTTGTCAGGTTTGCCACCAGAAAAAGAACTAGAGTTTACCATAGAATTGACTCCAGGAGCTGCCCCTGTGTCAAAAGTGCCATATAGAATGGCACCTACCAAACTGAAGGAACTACGGAACCAACTGAATGAGCTCTTGGATAAAGGATTTATACAGCCAAGCTCTGGTTATGTCTGTGAAGAAGAAAGATGGTAGTATGCATCTATGCATTGATTATCGGGAGCTAAATAAGTTGATCATCAAGAATAAGTACCCGTGCCCAAAATTTATGATCTCTTTGATTAGTTGAAAGGTGCAGCAGTATCAGCTTAAAGTGAAGCCAAGTGATACATGCAAGACAACATTTAGAACGCAATATGGTCACTATGAGTTCAAGGTCATGCCTTTTGGTTTGACAAATGCTCCTGCGGTTTTTATGGATTTGATGAACCAAGTATTTCATGATGTTCTAGACAAATTTCTAATTATATTCATAGATGATATCTTGATTTACTCAAAGAATGAAGAGGAACATGTGAAGCATCTTCATTCACCTTGCAAAGATTGAGAGATAAACAATTTTTTGCTAAGTTTACCAAGTGTTTGGCTATCGAAGGTAATTTTCCTAGGCCATGTGGTTTCAGCTGAAGGAATTTGTGTAGATCTTGATAAAGTTAAAGTAGTTGTAGATTGGGATAGGCCAAGGAGTGTGACAAAAAGCATAAGTTTTCTGGGAATGGTTGGTTACTACCGGAGATTTATTGAGAACTTTTCTAGGTTGGCGGCTCATATGACCAAGATTACTAGATAAGGGGAGAAGTTTGTTTGGACTGATGCATGTGAGAAGAATTTTCAAGAATTGTAGGATAGATTGACACATGCCCCAGTGTTAACTATACCTGATGACTCTAGCGGTTTGACAGTTTACACCAACACGTCAAAGACTAGCTTAGGTTGCATTTTGATGCAACATGGAAAAGTAGTGGCATATGCCTCTAGGCAAGTGAAGGATTATGAGTGAAACTACCCTACTCATGATTTGGAATTAGCGGTAGTAGTCTTTGCTTTAAAAATTTGGCGCCATTATTTGTTTGGGGAAAGAATTTCCATCTACACTAATCACAAGAGTTTAAAGTACTTATTTACCCAAAAGGAGTTGAATATGCGGCAACATAGGTGGTTGGAGTTGGTCAAGGATTATAATTGTGACATTGAATATCATCCTGGAAAGGCCAATGTGGTTGTTGATGCTCTTAGCAAGAAAGGTAAGCGAGTAGAATTTTATCTAAATGCTTTGAGTAAACCACTTTTGTTTTTTATCTTGGAACTTTTTCTAGAAATTGTTCCAGAAGGGTCCGAAGTGATGCTTGCAACTATAACAACTAGATCTACTTTAAGAGATAGGATAATTGCCTTACAATATTCAAATCTGGAGTTAAAGGAGAAGATTGAGAAGATTTCTTCTAGTCCTGAAGCAGAACCCAATTTTTATATGTCTACCAATGGAGCATTGACTTATAGAGGAACATTGTGTGTGCCAGCAGTTGAAGAACTTAAGAAATAGATTTTGAAAGAAGCACATAAGTCAGTATTCACCGTGCTCCAGGAAGTACAAAGATGTAGAGAGATCTAAGAGAACATTTTTGGTGGATTGATTTGAAGAACGACGTGGTAGATTTTGTGGTCAAGTGTGACACTTGCCAGCGTGTTAAAGTAGTTCAACAACCACCATTTGGACTTTTACAACCGCTTCCTATCCCTAGTTGGAAGTGGGAAGACATTACCATGGACTTCGTTACCTACTTACCCCAAACCAACAATGGGAATGATACTCTATGGTAATCATTGATAGATTGACGAAATCATCCCATTTCATCCTTATTAAGATTACTTATAATATGGATAAGCTAGCAAGTCTTTATATGGACAATGTAGTATGTCTACACGGAGCTCTAGTGAGTATCGTATCTGACAGATATCCTAGGTTCACCTTAAGATTTTGGAGTAGTTTGCAGAAAGCATTGGGAACCCAATTGAACTTGAGAGCTCATCATCCATAGACTGATGAACAATCTGAGTGGACAATTCAAATTCTGGAAGATATGCTTAGATCTTGTATTGTTGATATGGGAGGCAATTGGGATGAACCTTTAACTTTGGTTGAGTTTACCTACAACAACACTTATCAATCAACGATAGGCATGGCTCCGCTCAAAGCACTTTATGGAAACACTTGTAGAACACCACTGTATTGGACTGAAACTGGTGAAGGAAAAGTTCTAGGTCCAAAAATGACTGAAGCTACAAGTGCAATGGTGGACTTGATTAAGGAAATGATCAAGTCAGCACAATCAAGACAGAAATCTTATGCAGACAAGAGAAGGACTAATCTAGAATTTCAAGTGGGGGAGAAGGCTTTTTTGAAGGTATCACCTATGAAGGGGGTGATGAGATTCAATGTCAAGAAAAGCTTAGTCCTCGGTATATTGGCCTTTATGAGATTATTGAGAAGGTCAAACCGGTTGCATACCGCTTAGCATTACCTCCGTCCTTAGTTGGAGTTCATGATGTGTTCCATATGTCAATGCTATGGCAATGTGTAGAGAATTTGGAGCATCTCCTCCAACAAGAACCCAAAGGTCTTGGACCTGATCTTTCCTATAATGAAAAGCCAGTTGAGATCCTAGATAAGAAGGACAATTAGTTGTGAAGTAGGACCATGCCTTTGGTGAAGATCCGGTGGAAGAATCATACCCCCGAGGAAGCTTTTTGGTAGAAGGAAGATGAGATGGAAATGAAGTATCCCCATTTCTTTGGAAACCCAAGTACGCTTTCAATTTCAACTCACAACCCTAACCTGAAAATCTATGTTGTAGGTTCGAAAAGCTGAAGTGAAGGTAGGAGACAGCTTGGGCCACCTCATCTGAATCCATTGGGTCTGACCTAGAACCATTAGAACCAATGGATGAAGATGAAGATCCCATTATGGAAACTCTGACTAACATTGGAAGAAGATGCTATTTGAATGATAATGGACTTGAAGATGGACAATGAGTACAGTGTTGACACAATTGGAAGGTCCTACAAAACCAATTAAGACTCTTTCATTAGTTGGAAAAGGACCTAGAGCTTGTGGCTTTCAGAGACCAAAAATCACTTTTTGACTGAAAGGTATTGTTTGGTCGATTGCCTTGGTTGCCCCAAACGACCAACCTAAGCAACCAAAACTCCTCGCCACAGATTTGGTACCTTTTGGAAATTAGGTTTTTGAAACCCTATATATTCAAACTTCAATCTAATTAGAGCCACTTTGTCATTAAGCTTTTGGAGAACATGAGAAGAACCCTAGCGCACTCTCCCCAAGGCCAAGGAAGATCCCCAAGCATCTGCGAGAGCTTCCTCCGTCTAATCTTCTTCTTCAAGGTTAGCAATCGCTCTCATTCTCTATAGATCTATTATCTCTTCTAATTCTACCCATTATTGTGATTGTGAGGAAGGTCTTATGCTACTGTAATGACCTATTTATCTATCCTTATAGTCTTAGAGTGAATCCCCATTCACTCTATTCTTTCTGTGATCAACATGGTATGATTTCGGTAAAAGCCTAGTATGATCTCTGTGATAGTATTCTTGTTTGTGTTATTTGATTCTAATCCTACTAGATCTATTCCTAGATTATTTTCTGACCATGATCTAATGTTTTCAATTTTTAGAGTGAATTTTCGTTCAATCTAGTCTATCCATGAAATCTATAGACTAATTTCGGATTAAGCCTATCTAATGATTCGTTGGATTTCTATTCCGTTGACCATGTTAGATGCTTAGATCATGATTGATAGTCTCCTTATACTACTTCAAAATTTTCCTATTAATTTTAGAGTGTTTAGAAACCCAAACAATGAGTTTTCAATAAAAATTAGGGTTTTTTGTCTGTACACAGAAGGCTTGGTCGCCCTAAGAAGAAGACCACAACCCTCTCTCTAAATTTTCAGCTTTATTTGTTTTATGAGCTTTGTTATAATGAGTAACTAGTTCCTTTTCTTTGGGATGTAGATGAACCATTGCTTGTTTCATTAATTCGATTGTTCTATGTCTTCTAGTTGATGTTTTTAATTGTGTTTGAGTCTGGCCAAAGATGCCCTATAGCTAAGCAAACTAAGGATGCCAAACTTCGGCGAAGGACGATAGCCTTGCAAGGATAGGGCATTTTTAGGAAAGATCATCATTTGTTTTGAAGCGTAAAGTTATATCGGTTAGTAAAAAGCATTGGGGATTCGAAATCCCAAAGATCCTCACTTATTAGTTAAAGTTTTTGCATTAATTAATAGTTTAATTGCTGTGTTTTTCTTAAGTAGAATAAAAGCAATTCAGATTTACTTTAAATTAGGTTTTGTTGAATTCAATCTTAGTAACTTAGCCTTTTAGTTCCCCTTAGTTCGGCCTGTATTTTCTACTAGCTAGATTAGTATAAAATATTGATGAAAAGTTGAAAAAAAAAATTTCCAGCAACTCCTCATCAATAATATCTTTTTCATATAATTTTAATTGAAATTTAATTTTAAAAACTTCAAAACTATATTCATTTATAGTTTAAAAAAATATTGCAACTTCAGGTGCATCCAACAATATTTGCAGTGTAAACTAGTTACTACTATATACAATAAATAAAACCATCATGTTAAAGTTAATCACCAAAATCCCCAAAACAAATAAAATAATCCATAATAACATAAAATAAATAAATTAATTTTATTTTTTTTTTTTTTTTTTTTTTATTAAATAAAATAAAAATAAAAAATAAAAAAAATATAATAAAAAAAAAAAAAAAAAAAAAAAAAAAAAAAAAATAAAAAAAAAATTTTTTTTTTTAAATATAAAAATAATAAATATTTATTTAAAAATTAATAATCAACATAACAAATAAAAAAAAAAAAAAAAAAAATAAATAAAAAATAAAAACACCTTATTATTCAAAAAAAAAAAAAAAATTTTAAATTTTAAACAAAAAAAATTTTTTTTTTTTTTTTTTTTTTTTTTTTTTTTTTTTTTTTTTTTTTGGTTCCGGGCGTGGTTCATGCATCCATCTTGCATCCGGATATTATGTAAGGAACGTTTTCTCGGTACCAAATTCTGAAGTTATGGTTCAATTTCTATGGAATGCATCCCCTAGCCCAAAAGGAAAGTCCATTATCCCGAACTTCGTAGAGCGAGCTTGGCTATAAGTCTCGGTTCGATAATTAGATGGAGCCACTGTAGGCTTTGTGTTTTGCGCCAAACGAAATTTACCATACAATACCGATAAAGACCACGAGAAAACCACTCCTTCGATATCTTTGCATTCATATAGTATAACTTTGCATCGAGCCAAGATAAGTAAGTCTTAACTACGAAGGTAGTGCTCGAGTAGGATATACAACTTTATTGATCACTCGTTGTATCCAGTTCAATATTTTCTCTATTCACTATTCACTTTGTTCACTTGCTGCTAGTAAATTTTCTTTTCGGAACTCTAGAAAATTTTCCTTACTGTCTTTATAAACTTGATATAATGAAGGAAGTAGTAGATAAATTTACTGTTTATATTCATCTTTTGCATAATTGTAATAATTTTTCACAAATAAAAGAAGTATTTTGCAGTTTACTTGAATATTACAAAACAATTGTGAATATTATAGAACTTCCACAAACATATGTTGAACAAGGATTAACTCTTCCAATAGAAATCCATGAACTTATCTTTGATAAGTTAGCAATTTCTATTAAACCAACCAATACTGTAGTACAAAAAGAACAATTAAGAAATAAGTTTAAAAATCAAAGACAAAAATATGTGATATATTTGGCAGTAAAACATTTTGACAAAAAAGAAACAGAATTACCGTGGTATGATCTTATAAAAGGAATAAAATATAAAAGTCCCACATCTATGGGATTTGATCCTTATACATATGAATTACTCATGTCTGAAACTCTAGAAATAAAAAAACATGAAATTAAAATAGAAATTTTACACCAAAGAAATATTGGTGATGAATTTGTTTGTATAAGAACTAAAATTCAACAAAATTATAACAGAATCCATAATATTATGAATAAAGGTCACGTCATAATAAGTAAAAAAGATAGAAAACATATGAATAAAATTGAAAGAAATAATCAAAAATTATTTGAACAAATTAAGAATTTAGTAAAAATTTATGGAAATATTAAACAATATATGGAGCTTAAACAAAATGAATTAAATACCGCAATTGATATTGAAGATAGTGATAATTACGAAATAGAATAATTATGCAAATTTAATAGAAAAACTCTAATATTTAATAACATTAATTGGAACATGAGTTCACAAGATAGGCTAAGACAGTTAAGAGGAATAAAAAACTTAAGAGATAAAATAAAAGAAACAGAAAATGAAGTTAATTATTTTAGAAGAAAAATGGCAGAAATAGATCATAATGAACCCTTTGATAATATCCCAGACTATTTACGTTGGAGAATAGATAATCAACCACCAATACTAATAAGAATATACCAAATAGATAGATTAAAGGCTATCTTAGAATATAAACAAAAAGAATTAGCACAATTTGCATCATGAGTCATCTTGGTAACAAATTATTCTAATAATTATGCAAAAACTAGTAGAAACATACACAGTATACATATCTGCTTTACAACTTAGTCAAACAACTAACGGAAAGAAAATGGCGTTTTGTAGCTTATTAGAATATTTTAAACATGCAGTAAATATTATTGAACTCCCTGAAGAAACTATTAGTCAAGGAATAACTTTACCTAGTGAAATAATAGAACTGATATTTGATAAATTAGCATCATCCATAGAATCTACAAATTCAAAATTATTATCACAATATATACAATTAAAAGAAGACACAAGATCAATAAGACAAAAATATTGTATACATAGGATTTCGAGTTATTTCGATCAACCTGACGAAGACCTCCCCTGGTATAAAAATATATAAAATATGAAAATGAAATTAGCTATATCTTACGGATATGAACCATTTGATAGAAGTTTAACTTTAATCGAAACAATAAATATAAAAACTCAAGAAATGAAAATAGAAATCCAAAAACAAAAAGATATAAGTGATGAGATAGTAATCTTGAAACAACAAATCAGAAATAATTATGATAGTATACATCGATTAACTGCTCCAAGATATTTAGGACCACGCGGCCCTACCCTAGAAGAAAGAAAACTTCTAAAAGAATTTAGACAACAAAATTATGAATTATTTGAAGAAATTGGAATATTATTAAAACAATTTGAACAAATAATTAGAGTAAATGAAGAAAATGACAGCCTATTTGAAGATTATCATAATTCCGAAGAATATTACTAAATGGACCAAGAAAATAATAATTATAAAAATGAACTAATAGTACTTAGACAAAATCAAGATTACATAAAAAGTGAATTAGAACAAATTATGTCTGTAACAAACCAATTAAAATTACAACAATTACCAACAAGTGAGGATATACATAAATTAATCTTTTTCTTTGAACAAGAGCAAAATAGACATATAAAGTATAAAGAAATATTTAATTTATTGAACGAAAGATGTGATAAAGTAAATATTAGGTGTGATCAAATAATGGAAAAATTAGAATATTTAGAAAAGATAATTAAACAAATAGGATATTAGGCTATGGAAGACAACTTTGATATATCAACAAATTTTACAACAAGCCAAAGAATATCACCCAGAAACGGAAGGCTTATCAAAATATGATCCAGGACAACCCACTGATAAAATACTCCTTAAACAAAATAATGTAATTATATTATTACATTTAAAACTCCTAAATAACTTAGAACAATTACACAAAGATTTGCTTTTAGTACAAGATTTAATACCAAAGAAAACCACAGTAAATGATATATTATCTCAAATGGAAAATCTAAATATTAACAAGACAACAGGAATAGATAGACTCAGACAACCAAAACCCCTAGCTAAATTTTACGTGCAAAAATCATGAGTAAAATGATAAGAAAATTTTCGAATAGACGACTAGTAGGACAGTCCTCCAAAACTTACGAAAGCCCACAAGAAAATAAAATAACGAGAAATTGTAGATATAAATGAAAATATAGAAATATTTAGGAATAATGCTTTAAATCTATTAAACCCTAAAACCTTATATAATACTGACAAACTTCCCAAGAGATCTTGTATTTATAAGACACAAAAACGAAGAAATTGTAAGTTGTTTAGAAGGACAAACCATCGGATTACCAATGGTGGACAAAGAATTAAAAATATTATTAAAACCAAAGCATATTAAATTAATACACCTTTGGAATATTTGTAGTTGGAATAAAATCCCTTACTCGAAAACACTTAGGCACTAAAGCCACGGTAACAATATATGATTCTAGATGGAAAAACACAAATTCAATAATACAATTAATGGAAATAGATATGAACAATAATGTAGGATTAGTATTCTTCACCCACGATATGTTAATTGATAAAGAAGCTTTTATAAACAATATCCGAGATAGGAATCCAAACTAAAGGATATGAAGGATTTACAAGAAACAATCTTATAATTTGTCTTGGATTTTTAGGAGCCGGAATACAAAATTCAACCACTAATTATAAAATAAATATAAAAGATATAGTAGAAAGTATGGCTAGTAAAGGAGTAAAAGCCATAACACCCCCTAAAATAGACTCTTTTGAATATGCGGGATTACCATGGAACATTTCTCAAATAGTGCAAAACGATACACAAATGACAATAACTCCATCTGAACACTCAATGTATCAAACCGCTAAAGGAGAGACATTAATAAAATTCACAAATTATACAACCCTAACCCAACCTAAGACAGACAACGTCTTTGAATCAATTAGTGATTAAACAAAACAAAATGGATATCAAAAATACTTTAAAAGAAATGCACCAATCAATAGATAAATTAACAAATAATATAGCAATAATTACCAAATTAGTAGAAGAACAATGTAAAAAAGATAAGTTAGAACAAGAAAACAAATTTAAGGTTATAGAAAAACAGAAAGAACTTGTTATAACCCCCGATACAAATATCACCTATGAATCTGACATAGAATTCGAATCAGAAATATCAAATATTATTAATACGGAATATGTTGTAGATCCGAACGTGAGTATATACAAGAAATTATAGATAATATAAATAATGAATATATGGAACCACAAGAATCTAGAGCTAGTGCTTCACATCAACCTCACAATACTCACATACGAGATACGGCAATGATGCGAAGATGGATCATCGGAATGAATCTACCTAGACCATCTGCACAACATAAAGATATATTTTGGTTACCGGGAAATACCAACAATTTTAATCATAATACACAATGGAAATCTAGAGGACAAAGATATCCTACCGATGAACCGATAATATTCCAGAATCATGAGCAAGGAGCTATATTAAATATAACACATCATGATCCACAAAAATGGAATGCTGTTATAGCTATTTGGAAACAAAGAGTTACTAATGATATTTATAAAAATTTTAATGTAGAAAATTTAACAACGGAAGAATTATTTGCTAGATTAGAAACATATTTAGGTGACTCTGTTAAAGTGATATGGGAAAAATTTAAACAAGAATATCAACCCACATATCAATATTTAATAAATCTAGGAAATAATCCCTTCAATTTCTTAAATTATGTAGGACAATTAGTCACTGGAAAAGACCCAAATTTAGGAAACACCACAGAGCGGGCTGATGCCTTAAAAACATTAGAACAAATGTCTTTAACAGTTATCGATATATTAAACAATTTTGTAATGATTACATGTATCATGGAATAAAATCTGGATTATATTTTAATAAAGAAATAAGTGACAAACTATTCTTAAAATTACCGGAATATTAGGACAACAAATACTCGAAGCTTGGAATAAGTTTTTAAAAGACAATGCTTGAGCATATAACTAAAGCGAGATATGCACGGTCTCGGTATAAAAATACAATTTATAATGGAAACACTCAAAGCTAAATGTGCTGACCAATTAGCACAAAAACAATTAAAGGGTGATAATAGCTATTGCGATATAATGTATGTCCCACAACAATACAATAGAAATATACCATTCTATAGAAAACAAGCTAAACAAAATAGAAATTACCAGAATTCTAAATACAATACAAATCTCACTAAAAGCCAAAATAGCTATACTAGTAAACCTCGAAAAACAAATTCCAATTACTCTATCCGAAAATCTACAGCTCGAAAACCATTTTTATCTCAAGATAAACATGTTCGAACGATATGACCCTCGAACGGGACATATAAACAACAATTAAAGTGTTATACCTGCGGCAATACGGGACATTTTAGTAATAATTGCCCAAATCTACAAAATACATATACTCAGAATGCTTATTTAGTACAAAATACAAATCAAGCGTTATTAGAAATTGATAAAGATGTTTCCGACACCGAAAGCATTTATAGTATAATTACTATCCATGATAGGGAAGATATAGAACAAGAAGATCTTGAACAAAAACCAATAGAAGAATTATTCCACAACATCAATTTAAACCATATTTATTAAATGACAAGTTGTTCTCATAATTGGATAAACAACAAAGGCAACCTACAAATAGGATGTCTCTACTGTGGCTTTTGGCCATCTTTACAAAACCGGTATCAATGTAACAAATGTTATAAAGAAGCACCGTAACTCTTGCCCTTCTTGGCAAAACCTCTCCATTTTTACGCACACCCGAATATTCAAATATAACTCTTCTCTCACCTACCTCAACCCAAAACACACCGATTATCTGAGACTCCCACAGCACCTTCTGATCTTCGATTAACACAAATTGAATCAAATAATGCACAACTTCAAACTCGCGTTTCAGCCCTCGAATCTGATATCGTCTCTATTAAATCTGATATTCAAACCATGCACACAACTCTACATACCTTAACATCCAAGGTCCAATATATTACTGAATTATTACAATTAAAACAACATTCTCAATCACCGCCTACCGAGCTCTACAACACTGAATATTCCACAAACTTTGACCCCGCTTCTTTTCCCACTTTCCAATGTTCACCTCACCCAACTTTACATACTCTTTTGGTCAAAGTCAAACTAACAATTCTTTCCACCAACAAAGAGATATTTCTTATAGCCCATGTTGACACCGGATGTACAAAAAACCTCCTTTCTTCCCATTTTATCTCTGAACATGATACTCAGCCCATATCTGACCCACAAACTACGCTCAGTTATGGTATTGATAATATTCCCCATATATATACTCATCAACTCAAACCTTCCACAATTGCTTTTCGCAACCATTGTAAACAATATTCTCTTTCCTACCCCCTTGACACTTGTTTATATCAAAGCCCGACATGCCCCCTTCTATCGATATGCTTTTAGGCCTAAATTTCCTTTTAAATCAAAATGCGGGTCTTCTAATCACCAAAGAGGCCCTTCTTCTCTTTGATGGTTCTACCCTTACACCCACGGTTTCTACCAATGAATATCGCGCGTCACGCCGTCGCATCACCCAATCGAGTCGGCAACCGCGTGGTGGAATCGTTAAGTGACTTCCAAAACTCAAAAAACAAAACCCATTAACATTTCTTCAAACACATGCTTTGTACACGAAATCAATGTGGATTACCTCCACTTCAATTACAATATAATGAACATATTGCAGAAACTTACGAAAAAGGAACAATGAATGACTTACATAATAGAACACGAACATTTTGAACATCTAATCACGGGTAAATCTTTATATTATAGTCTTGACTCAAACAATGAAATCCAACGAGATAATTAGAAATTTAGAAAAATTAGAAATCATAGCAAATGATAATCCACTTAAACATTGGAATGTTACAAAACCAATTTGTAAATTAGAAATAATTAATCCTGAAATGCGAATAGATACGGAATGAGGAAAAATATACACCTAAAGATAATGAAGAATTTCTATTACACATGAAAGAATTATTAGAATATAAATTAATACAAAAATCAAATTCTCGACATTCTAGTGCGGCCTTCATTGTAAATAATCATGCCGAACAAATTAGAGGAAAAACCGAATGGTAATAAATTATAAAAGATTAAATGATAATACACATGAAGATTCTTACAAAATACACGAAAGAGATTATTTGCTAAGTCATATACAAGATTGTACAATTTTTAGCAAATTTGATTGTAAATCGGGTTTCCACCAAATAAAAATGCATAAAGACTCAATAGAATGGACAGCCTTTTCTACAACCTTAGGACATTTCGAGTGGTTAGTAATGCCCTTTGGATTAAAAAACGCTCCATCTGTCTTTCAAAGACGAATGGATGATATATTTTTAAAACATAAGAAATTTGCTATAGTCTATATAGATGATATTTTAGTCTATAGTAAAACACCTCAAGAACATATAAGTCATTTGAAAATAATATTTGCCGAATTTATGAATAATGGTATAATTATTTCAAAAAAGAAAATGGAAATTGGTAAACAATACATTAAATTCTTAGGAATGGAATTAGGCAATGGTACTATTAAGTTACAACCCCATATTGCCACAAAAATACATGACTTTCTCGATAAATTAACATCTATAACACAAATTCGATCATTTTTAGGCTTAGCTAATCAAGCTAGACCTTTCATACAAAACTTAGGAAAATATTTAGGACCGTTACATCATAAAACTTCATCGAATGGCGAACACGAGATGGAATAATCAAGATATTCTTCTTGTACAAAAAATTAAAAATCTTTTCTTAAATATTCCCTCATTAAGATTACCTACGAGATAAGGATTATCGAATAATAGAAAGCGATGGTTGTGAAGGTGGTTTGGGAGCCATTTTAAAAATTAAACCATCGAAACAACACCCTAAATCAACTGAAGAAATCGGTAGGTATAACTCGGGAAAGTTTAGTATAAAAACATTGACCTCTGTTGAATACGAAATTGAGGCCTTATTAAAAGGACTTGATTGTATGGAAATATTCTTAACAAATCGACCATTTACAATTAGAGCAATTTGTGAAGCCATAGTCAAGGCATATAATAATTTAAATGAAAGGAAAATACAACATAGGAGATGGGTTCTTTTAAGAAACCATTTTTATAATAGAGGATATAAAATTACAATAGAACATATAAAAGGTGTAGACAACAAAGCTGCTGATTTACTATCCGGGATACACCAAATTTTACGGGACCCTGGTTAACCACCTTTATTTTATGATTACACGGGAAGATGATATGATCCGAGATCTCATACAAAGGAGTAATACAACTCCGAACAAAGCTCTACAGCTTCTCCTCCGATAACCCCCTCACAATTATTGAATAATACTTTCTCACCACAAACACGGCGTTTACACCCCGACATAATGGGAACAGTCGGTAATTCAAATACCGGTGCAGCTCGCACATTCCCTTCTTTCTCACCACACAGAATTCCCTCTCCCCAGAAACTATAAACTTTGGAAAACATATTACTGTTCAAAAACTCTCACATGAAGTTTGAAAATAGCAATGGCTATATGATCGGTGATGAAGAGCAAATATGTTTGGACAACATATGGTACAATGCAAACAAGTGTATCACTCAACATAAAGCTATCTCGGGATTAGCCAATGCCATACATCTTTCTTGCTTTCCTATACGGACAATTGCGAACAAAGAAAGGCAAGGCGAAGTTCTACGTCGTCTACCAAGGACACAATACTGGCATTTTTCTTGATTGGGAAGATGTTGCAGAAGCTACAAAGGGTTATCCCACTCCTTTCTTCAAGGGATATGAGACCCTCGAACAAGCACAGATTTTTGCCAAGTCGATGATTGGCCCAACATATTACGTAGATCCAAAACTACGTAATGCTCCTCCTCAACAACCTTCTTTCTCCAACATGGCTCAGAGGAACACAACTTGTATACAATGCGAGCCAATCAAGAACAAAAACCGGGAACTCTTGGATCAAGTAGCCAATTGTTCTATGAGGATAAGCAAGTTACAAATAGAAAATGCTACAAAAGAAAGACTAATTCAGCGATTAGAAGCTTCGAACAAAAGCCTCTTAGCTGAGCTACAACTTTACAAAGCACAAGATACTCCATCGACAAACGAAGCTCAACAAGTTGAACAAGTATCACCGGGCTCTAGCTCACAATCACCAATGGAGGCCTTCAAAACAGAAATACTTGGAGAAATAGAAGCTCTCCTCCAACAAAAATTCACACAATACGGCGGAAGCTATCGTGGGCCCATAAACCCACAGGACGAACAAGAAAGAACATTGACCCCACAAGAAGACACTGAATATGAAATAGTACGACGAAGACACAACAAAGGAAAGTCTCCGTCAACATCACAAAATCTCTTGGAAATGTAGATTGAACAAAGGGGTGATTCCCTAACCATCCGTCTCACACCCAAATGACGTTAAACTTAGGGATGGTTTTTGTGGACCTTAACAAAACCACAAGGATTTTGGCCCAATCCATAAAGGACCACATGGTTCATAGGACAACCATGTAAAACTACATAATTGTCCTTAACCCTCGATCCGGGCTACAACGGGATCCATGCTAGTACCAAGCATGAAAAACATTGGGTAAACTAGGCCAGGCTAGTATAAAACCGGCTAACCACGAACACGGGTTACAAAACGTAGTGTTCATCACACTTTAGCATGCTAAGGATAAAGGTATGCCAGGGCAAGAACCACATCTGTAAAATATGGGTTACACACACGAACCAAACCAATGTGGAAAACAGTAGTTTTATACTACATGGAATGCCACGGGGTGGTTCTTGAAGAAATACCAAATCTACGGTCCCCGGCGAAGTACAAAGCTGCATGCGTAGAGGGTGTTGCATGGGATCATTCTTTAATCATTAAAGTGACACCTCAGTGGACAATGTTGTAAATACCAAAAAGGGCTAAGGGTATTCTAGTACCCTGAAAAATGTACCTTAGTCCTTTTACTTCCATCTTTGTAGTAATTTGACAAGTGTAATAGTACATTACAACTTAGCTTAAAATGGTGACATGTGTCTTTAGGAATAGGATGCACCCTTTGCCTATAAATAGAAGTAGTTAGTGTGAGATAAAGGAGAGGAAGGATAGCAAAAGGATGAAGGTGAAGGTGTGAAGTCTCTCTCTCTCTCTTCTTGGCTCTCTCTTGTATCAAGCTCTCTTGTAACATGCTTTTGAAGAAATAAAGACAAGTTTACATAATGGTATGTTTGGATCTTTTCTTCTCTACTTAGTATTTAGTTAACACTTCGGGGATCCCGAAAGGGAACCCTAAGTGGTTAAGATGTAGCTAATCTTGTGCCTCTGTTTTTATTCTTTTTTCTATTAATTTCTTAGAGGAAGGATTTGAGGATGAAAGCCTACAGTCGTGCTTCTATCATCTCTCTTAGGCCCCTCTAAACTTTGACATCATGCATCATCATGCACTTTATATGTATATTTACTTCTTTCATTTCTTTCTTTAATTTCTTCGAGGAAGGATTTGGGATGAATAGCCTACAGTCGTGCTTCCTTCATCTCCTAGGCCCCTCGATAATTTTTCATGCATCTCATTAGACCACATAACCATAAATGGTCGGCTCTGCCGCTAAATTTGGTGAAAAGTGGTATGCATTTCATCTGTAAATTCCTACTCTTGTAAATTTTTGGTTATTCATTTTCTTTAATCTTTCAAACAAGTTTTAATTCTTGTTACAAGGATGAATCGGCATAAATTCCTCTGTAAGACCAGTTTAATTTTAGAAAACTATTAAGATCTGATGTGCTAGTCCTAAATTCCAACATAAGTCCCGCTTCTTTGTGTGCGTCGGGGCAATTGGTTGTGGCTGGACATTAGCTACGATAGACTTACGAAAGCTAGGCATGGATGGTGCACCGAAGGATTCGGATGCTTGCCTTTTAAAATTGATTGAAAAGATTAAATTTTTATGTGTTTTACTCTATGTCTTCACTTACCTAATAAGGATTGAGATCGTTAGGAATTGTGTATCTTATAAGTCTGTTCTAGACCTCTTCTTCTTCTACCGAGTCTCTTGAACTTCTTCAAGCCGGACTCATGTTAAGGACTGATAGGAGCGAAACCTGGTTTCATAATTTCTAATAGGTCTGCCAAGGGAAACCTTTGGACTGCGAGAAATACACCAGCTAGCATATGCTATGTGGAGTGTAACACTTTGTAAGTGGTCCTTCCGGGAAGAGTTTCGACTATTCGGTTACAAAGTCTCGTGACTTGGTTGTATTCTTGGTGACGGGACGGGAAGGTTGGTAATTTGGACAGCCGGATCACAAAAGCCACGACCTTCAAAATAATCTTGAGGGTTAAAAAAAAAAAAAAAAAAAAATCACGTGAACAAAGGTGAGGAGATTAAACGATTTGTTCGCTCCCCCCCCCGTGTGTCCCCCCCACACCCCCACTCCCCCCCCCCATTATTTTTTATTTTTTTTTATATATATATATATATATATATATATATTTATTTATAT
This sequence comes from Hakea prostrata, assembly GCF_041222555.1. Classification (NCBI taxonomy): domain Eukaryota; kingdom Viridiplantae; phylum Streptophyta; class Magnoliopsida; order Proteales; family Proteaceae; genus Hakea; species Hakea prostrata. Next base: position 38,364,531 of record NC_142608.1, read on the forward strand.
ATATATATATATATTTATTTTTTTATTTCCTTTTATTTTAATTATAAAAATACATTTTTATGAGGGGATGGAAAAGACATATTTTTTTTTTTAAAAGAAAAACGGGGGGGTCGGCTCCTTTTTTTCACCTTGGAATAGATAGTATGATGGTGTATAGTCTATCGTCTTTCTTCTCAAAATACAATTGCATTGAGTGGAGTTGTTCTGATAACATGTTGTAAAATGAAAATGATATATTCAAGATAAGGAAAAAAATTCAGGACAAGATGAATCAAACCTTCATTGAGTTGTGTGCATTACATATTTCTATTAGAAGTATCATTTTTTCTATATAGAAATATCAAAGTTTACAAGTAAATACAATAATTCTTGATATGGAAGTGTTGCATCTCAAATCGACCCTTTGTCCCGAACGAGGGCAGATTGACTCCCGATTGAGATCCCCACTATGAAGAAGATAAGACATGCAAAAGAAGTTAGCGCGGGCTAGCTTGGATGCAAGGCAACCACCTCCGATGGCTAAGTCAGTCAGGGATCAGATTAGGATCCCGAGCGAGCGTTGCTCAAAGATTATCCAGAAAATGTTTGTCTCTTACCTAAAGGTTGAGACCCTGTTAAATAATGCATGGGTTACCTTTCTTAGAACCAACAGGGTCCCGAGCACTGCCTGCCTAGCTATTCCTGGGGTGATCCTTCTGTTTATCTTGGCATTTCCTTCTTTATCTTAGCGTGAATGAAGCATTCCATATTGGTCACATTTGACCGGGATATGTCCCGACTACATAGCTGGGTGATTACCCTGGTAACAATCAGATCCGATCAACCATGTGTGTGTTTGAACTTGTGCATCTCATCTATAACACTAGCCCCCTAGTTCGTGCGATAGAAGCTATCAGTGGGCGGGTAGAATTCGTCGGGAAGTTGATTGGTGCGATATTCTCGATTTATCTCCCATGGTGAATATATGACTGTTGAGCTTCCCAAGTGCCAACTGCAGTCTCGTGCCCACATGTCACCTAACAAGGCAATTGATCATAATGACTCTTCCAGGTATCTTAAACATCTCGCAATCTGGGCCATTGATAGCATTATTTCTCGTCCGTTCGATTAAGATCATTTCCACTTCTTCCAGAGGTATAAATACCCCCTTCATCCTCTGTTGTAAGGGCGCATCACTTTCACTGCTCTCAATCAAGCTCCAATCCATCTTTGACTTCAGTTGCCTTTGCATTTTTTTGACCAATAAGTTCTCATTCAATTTCCTGACCTGTAAATTCTCATTCAATCATGGTTAAGAAACATGGTTTAGGTCCCGACCGCAGGTTTAAGTTTGACCTGCCTAAAAACCCAAGGAAGAAAATCCATCCCGCCTGGGTGGGCTATGCAAGTGAGGGTGATAGCGACCAAACGGGAGCTGTCAACCTTGTGAGAGATCATTTGAAGGATTTGCACCAGCAATCCTCTGAGGATTTGTCTGATTGGTATCCCGGTTATAGTCCTATTGATGATGATCCAGAAGAACTTAAAGAAGTCATCGGATTAGTGCGTTCTCTTATTGGATCGAGTAGTCAAGCAAAACCATCCTCTATCCCAACTGAAGAGGATCTCGATGCAACTCAGTGGGATGCCTCTGACCCAAAAGACGAGTCTACTTCTCCTTTTACTTCTTTACCTTGTGATCCTTTTTCCCGTGCTGGTCCATCTAGTGCTTCTTCTCGAGTCGGACCCCCTTCGTCTTTCCGGGCCAATCCTTCTTCCTGGACCAAATCTTCTATTCCTCATCCTCCATTTCAACGCTCGAGTGGGTCTCATGGTCCTTACCCCCCCCCCCAAGCCAGATAGGAAAAGGCTAAGTGTTGCTGCCTTGGCCTAGGCCCAAAGTGAGCCTCGTACTCCATTGCATGTTGACTATGTTCAGAGTACTTCGGTTCCCGGCTTCTACCCTTGCACCCTCACTCCTACGGATTTGAATCGGTTCCTTACCTATTTTAACATTCTCAAGGGGTATGAGGTTTTTCTCCCAACTAGGGATGACTAGGCTAGTCGCCCTCCCAAGGGATGTTTTTCTATTTATTTTGATGCTTCTATCGGGGGGTTGAGGTTCTCAGTCCACCCTCTTTTTGTTGAAGTCCTTGACCACTTTGGCATTTGCCTGGCTAACCTTAGCCCGAACACCCCCCCCCCCCCCACCCCCCCAGCTTCCCCCCGCCCCCCCCACCAACCCAACCCCCCCCCCCCCCCCCCCCCCCCCCCCCCCCCCCCCCCCCCCCCCCCCCCCCCCCGGCGGGGGGGAGGGCCCACACCCCCCCCCCCCCCCCCTGCCCCACGGCCAAAACCTAACCACCCCCCCCCCCCCCCCCCCCCCCCCCCCCCACCCCCCCTCCCCCCCTCCCCCCCCCCCCCCCCCCCCCCCCCCCCCCCAGGGGGGGGGGGGGGGGGGCCGGGGGGGCCAAAACACCCCCCCCCCCCGCCCCCCGGGGGGTGGGTGTCCCCCCCCCCCCCCCGGTACCCCATTTGGAATACCCGGGATGTAATCCATAGTCCAAGGATCACTGATCTGAGGTCCATGCCTCCCACATACATGGTAACACAATCATGAACAGTAATAATCAATGGTAAAAACAGCTAATATCAAGTATCATGAATAAGACAAGATTAACTAAATCAGAGTGCGGAATATAGATAATAAATAAGGTATGATCAAAATCATAAAGGGTGAGAAGGTGTGGTAGTCACCCTCTCAGAGCAGCAGAAAAGTATTAAATCAAGTTAGTTACATATCCAAGTATCACCGGGATAATTCAAAGACACGTTAATTACAAAATCCAAGGTTCCACAAATACACCAGGGGAATGGGGCACTATGCTAGGGTTTCTTCTATACTAATGGTAGTCTCCTCAACAGTACGGATGAAGTAAACCCAGTGCTGCCGCTCCCGCACAACTGTGGGGCTAACCCTGGTGCGAATAATAATCCTCCTCGGCTCCAATATACGAATCCTCACCGACGCCACTACCCGAAGGGTAGTATGTGGAATCATAGTCCGCCTAATAAGAGGTGCCATCGTAATCTTCAGGTACTGGAATGTAATCTAAAACATTTGCACAAAAGGAATGAGTTCGAAGAACTCAGCAAGGAAGTTATTCCATAATTAGAAATCATACACATTCAGAGCATATAATAATGCAATGTGATATGGAACATATGATGCAGATATGAGCCTAACTCTATGAATGCTGGTCTCTAAGGTAGACACGCTTTAAGTCATAGCACAATACTTCTCTGGGTCGTCAGTCACTCTCCCATTTCCATATCTTGGGAATGCCCGGGGAAGATCGGTAAAGTCATCAAAAAACCATGGTAAGGGGATCGTTCACCGCTCTCTCACATCACCATTTGGTCAAGTACTAGCGCATGTCACAGTAAAGCCTAGCCCAATGCAAGTCGTCTACTCAGTCGGTCAAGTCAGATTCAGATACGTCCATTCCTCGCCCCCGGCGATCCTTTCCGGTATCCTTCACACTAGAGTCAGCGAAATCCCGGATTTCGAACTCATCAATCCTATTGGTCATCCACATATAGTAAACGGGAAGCTCTCACGTCCTCTCACGGATTGGTTACCGGTCTTGAGCGCCCATGAACCCAAGTCTATCCATATGCAACTCTACCAATAAATGGCCCCTTTCAGGTATCCGTAGCATGGTTTATGTCCCCTACCGGATTGGCTACCGGCCTAGAACGCCCATCCAACCATACACTACCACGGGTTGTTCGGTCTCAATGCCCTTCCGATTCGGGTCTGACACGACAAAGGATGAACCTAGCCACACAACTAGACAATCCTATGTATATCATCCAATAACTCGGGAGAGTGTCGATAGGCACCATCGGAGAACATCCCATACTATTCCCTCCGATGCCCAAGGACAGAAGTGTCAGTAGGACACCCTCCAATCCCAAGTCATACGTAAGCAATCACACATCAAATCTCATCATTCTCATGCATCCAATGCATATTCATAATAGTAATCAAATCATGATATTGAAACGAATCATTATAAACATAAGCAAATCAAAATGATAAAGTAACACAACCAATGTATAAAGATTTAAATGTTACTGTTCTAACACATATGTAACAGTATCATAATGATTGAAAGGAATCTAGGGATTTCATTCTTTGAATAAAGCACACTTCAATACTTGATGACTTATATGTTTATGGATATAACCATCCTTACCTTGGATAGGTTGATGATGAATTGAGAATACCAAGAATAGTCCAATAGAATTGTTAAGGCCCTAAACAAACACCAATAATAAGTTAGAAAAGAAGTCGGGAAGATCGGATGTCATTTGAGTCAAAACTGACCAAGGTTGCTGTCAGCAACAACTTTGGTCGATGGTCTTGGTCGATGGTATCGACCAAAATGATCGACCAAAATAGTCCTCGGGCAGAATAGTGGATTTTGGGGATTTTGGTCCGAAATGAGTCTTCCAGTGTTCGGATCAATCTGAAACTTGGAGGCATACTTAACAACAGTAAGAGGACACTATAAATCAAGGAATTAACCCAATCCAATGGTCTACTTAAAAAGCCCCAATTTGAGCTATCAAGTTCAAGTGATAAACATCATGGCATGAGTTGGAATTGATTGCATTGATGAGGAATAGCATGCAATAGCTAGAGGAACTAATAGAAATTCGATTGGAATCATATGGCAATGTTAAACATGAACATAATACACTCTATAGCTTAGTTTGATATCAAATGGTATGATGTTAATAGGTAAATCATGGAATACATATGCTAGGCATGAGATATAAGCATTAGCATCAATGAATGGCTAAGGGGATCATGGATTGAGCATGAGTAGGCACTTGGAGTGGTGGTTGCAAGGTTGCAGCACCATTCCAAATGTCCCATCAGCAAGATGACAATAGAAAAGAGTAGAAAATGGTAGGGTAGAGAGTGGAATGAAGAGTCATACCTTAGTGTGGAAGATGAAGACAAGAATCAGTGATAAACTAAGTGTCTTTGATGAGATACCCTTCACACTAACCAAGGAGCTGCTTTGGGAAGCTCTCCCCACGTTCCCAGGTGAGAAAAATGATTGCAAAAGGCTCAAGGCTCGAGGTCATATTAAATAGAAAAGGCATATTCCATGGAATCATTAACTTGGCAGATTGGGACATTTTGGTCGATGGTCCTTGGTCGATGGTATCGACCAAAATGTTTTTAGCAGAAAACTCAGGTTTAGAACAGCAACTTCAAGTAGGGATTTGAAAGGCTATACAAGGTCAAATTGAGTGAGGTTTTCTTCCACAATTCAATCAAGAAGTCTAGTTTCGGGGAATACCTTCGGATTGTGCACAGGAGGTCATTTGGTACATCAACCATATTAATCTTCTCCGATGCGCAGACTTTCCTGAAACACTGACAATGCATTCAAGCAAGGGGTATCATTGTCAATGTCCATGGGCTCGGTCTCCGAATCATGATCATCAATCAGAATGGTCCATAAATCTCTTCTTCCACCGCTTCGGGTCCTCGGACCTGAATACAACAGTGGATCCGGGTCAGGGTCAAGGTTAGAATAGGGCTGGATATTACAGATGGATGTTGTTCGGGATATCATTCGAGTCAAGGGAGATTCCTACGCCGTACATGGATATGCTATGGAATACATTGTCGTCCTGTGGCTATGGGGCTTTGCCCCGAGTGAACCCCTCGCTTGTTGTTTCATTTTTCTTATTTTTCACATATGTATCTGACTTGACTGTCTCCCTTTTTGCAATGCCTAAAAGAGTTCCTCTAGATGCCCTGATGGCTGCCGCTAGTGGGGCGTTGTCTTTTGCTCAGGCCAGGAAGCTCCCCACCAAACCGAAGCTATCTCCTGAGCCGATCGCCACTACTGCTGCTACTAGGCACCCACCCCTACCGAAGACCCCCAAGAAGAAGCCTGCTTCAAAGCCTTCTGAGGGGGTTAGTGCCCCTTTTCGAGATTCCTCTCAGGCTATAGCCCAAAAAAGGCCAAAGGTGTCTAGGGCAGGTCCCTCCATTGGGTCCTTGGATGTCTTTGTCCCGCAATGGGACTCAACCTCCTGAGATTTGGTTTTTGCTGATTTGGCTGTTTCTCAAAGATGGGATGAGAAGTCTACTCTCAGTTCAATTGGGAATATATGAAGGTCGCTCGAGACTAAGAGCTATTCAAGGATGCCTACAAGTAAACCTTGTTTTTCATCTTATAAGCTTTGCTTTGTACTTGTGTTTCTGATCACCTTTTGTGTTGACTCTTCTCTCAGGTACTTGGCCAGAGCAGCTCGTTACTTTGCAGAGGTGGCTGACTGAGCTCATCATTTGGCAGACGAGCTAAGACTTTCGCAGGAGTTGTGCCAACCAGCTAATCACAACTCCCATCAAGCGAAGCAGGATCTAGAGGCCATTTAGGGGGGAGGTGGAATCCCTTTGGAAGGAGAAAACTGAACTTAAAGAAGGTTGGGACAAGTACAAGGGGAGAGACCAAGTCTCTTGAGAAGAAGCTCAGGAAGGCTTCTTCAAGTCTGGACAAGGCTAATACTCTCCTTGACCAGCTGGTAGGGGAGAACAATGATTTGAAGAAAGAGGTCGAGCACCTGAGGGGTTTATCTTCTTCTCTCTGGGAGATGTCCAGGGAAACAAAGAGAAAGGTGTTGGAGGAGTACTTCAAGACTCCCTCGTTTGCCCACTTGTAGTTGGCCCTCTCGATTTCTGCCTTTGGAAAGGGGAGGGAATAATCATTTAAACTTGCCTTGCAGCAGACTACCTTCCCGGACATGGAGAAATTGTACACATATCTTGACCCAGAGGTGTTTGATCTGCTGGGTATGCCTCATCCTATAGGGATTCCTACTTTGCCTGAGGTGGAAGATCCTGACCCCAAGGACTTCATTGATTCTGCCGCCCCTCAAGAATCTGCTCCTAAGGGTGAGGTTGGAAACTAGGAGATCTTGGGAGATGTTGATCCTGAAGACGCTGCCCCCTCTGAAGATGTTGCCCCCTCTAAAGATGCTGCTCCCTCTACTTCTCCAGATCGTATTGCCAAGCCACCAGCTAGCCTGAATCAGTCTTGAATTTTTGTTTTAACTTTTTATACTTGTACCTTTTTGTACTCTCTTTTTCCTTTTCTCAGACCTATTTTTATGTCCCAAACTTTTGTAAGCCAGTTTTGATCCTAGCCACCTTTTTATTGAATGAAATTTCCTTTGATTTCTAATTGTGCTTGTATTTGATCGGGAGTATTTGATAGGGTCTAGCATGCTAACACACGGTCTCGGGTGTCTCTCAATTGTCGTGGAGATGCTCTAATCCATTGTATGTTAGCATATCCGGGACCCCTTCATTATAAATGGTTATGGGTGTATCCTGATTAACCATCCGGTCCATATGACCTAGTGGTTGAGACATCACCCAACATATTTGAGACCAACCCATGTTGTAAATGTTGTCATGTGTGACCGGGATTACACTCGGGTGATAGTACGTAGAAATACGTTAAGTCCTCAAGTGAGGCACAAAGAGCTATGACCGGGATTACACCCAAGAGATAGTACATAGAAGTACGTTTAGTCCTCATCTGAGGCGCAAAAAGATATGACCGGGAATACACCTGAGAGATAGTACATAGAAGTATGTTTAGTCCTTAAGTGAGGTGCAAAAGGACCTATGGTAGGGTCAGTAGGAGTTTTTATTCTTGAATGTAAGACTTGTACAATTATTGGTAGAATTTCCTTAAATTGGTGGAGTTCAACGATCGGTCAATTGGCTTTTCTGTCCCGAACTCCTTAAGGCAATATACTCTCAACTTTGTTTCTTTGTCAACAACGTAGGGCCCTACTCAGATCGGGCTTAGTTTTCCTTGGTTCCTCAGGTCTGAAGCCCTGATCCTTCGTAGCACCAAGTCTCCCAACTTGTATCTTTGGGTCTTCACCTAGGAGTTGTAATATTGTCACTCTCTTCGTACCTTTGATTCTTGTAGTTGGCCATGTCACAAACTTCTTCTAAGAAATCAAGATTGGTCCTGAGTCCTTGTTCATTTTCCTTCTCCGCATAGGTTTGATATCTCATTGACCCGGCCAAGACCTCGAGCAGGGCTAGGGCCTCCATTTTGTAGGCAAGGCGGAATGGTGTTTCGCCTATTGGAGTTCAGGTGGATGTTCGGTATGACCACAGGACACTCAGGAGTTCCTCTACCCACATGGCCTAGCTGTCTTCCAACCTCTTCTTTATCCCATCCCATAATGTTCGGTTCGTGACTTTGACGTGTCCGTTACTTTGTGGGTATGCTACCAATGAGTATCGATGTTCAATATGGTACCTCTTACAGAATGCCCTAAACCCAGAGCCTTCAAATTGCTTGCCATTGTCGGTCACCAAAACTTGAGGTATCCCAAACCGGTAGATGACCTTATCTTCAAAAGATTTCTCCATTTGCTTCTCTGTGATGGAAACCAAGGGATCTGCTTCCACCCATTTTGTGAAGTAGTCTATAGCTAAGATAAGGTATTCTCGACCCCTTGTGGCTTTAGGCAATTTCCCAACTAAGTCCATCCCCCACATAGCAGAAGGGGTCGGGCACAAGATTGGTGACAAAGGTATGGCAAGACATCTCAGGATGGTGGCATGTTTCTAACATTGTTCGCATTTTCGGACATACTCTAGGGCATCCTGCTGCATGGTCAGCTAGTAGAGTCTCAACCTTAGGAACTTTTGTGCCAAGGCTTTCCCGCCCATGTGGGCATTGCATATTCCTTTATGGACTTATGCAAGGGTGTACTTGGCTCAGGACGAGCCAACTCACTTTAAGAGAGGTTCGAAGAATGAGCGTTTGTATAGTTGGTCGTCCAAGATGGTAAACCTTGCCACTTGGTTTCTAATTTTTCTAGCTTCTTTTTGTTGGTCGGGAGTTAATTGCCCCTTAGGTAAGACATGATCCGGTCCATCTAACTAGGCTTTTGCCTGACCTCCATGGCTTCGGTCTCTTGTATGCTCGAGCAGGTGAGTTCTTCTATATAAATTGTTGAGTCGAGAGTTTTGTATTTGGTTGTGGATAGTCGGGACAACTCGTCAACCTCTTCATTTTCCTTTTGGGGGATTTGTTTGAAAGTGACCGATCAAACTTTGCCTTGCATTGCTCCACTTTCACAAGGTACTTAACCATCCGGCCATCCTTTGTGTCATATTCTCCTTTGATTTGATTTACAACCAACTAAGAGTCACTTATTACTTCCAAGTCTCGAGCTCTAAAAGCCAGGCAACTTCAAAGGTGTCACATCCCCCCACCGATACCCTATCTGGAATACCCGGAGGTATGATCCACAACCCCGAAGATCAAGTTTAGGGCGATCATATACCCACATAGCACAATAATATAATCAAGAGCAAGAACAAATCATTGTTTTAAAACAAAAGAATATCAATGTGCGGAACAAAAGATACCAATCAAAGAGATAATTGTAGAGTATAGGAAAAAATAACTCTACAGACCAATCTGGAAGGTGGATCGAATCTCTAAAGTATTACAGCTGAAAGAAATAAAGGAAACTAATAATCGTTCTAAAACTAAACATAATGAGTATCTATGTCCATCAAACAAAGTCTAGACTCAGATGTCTCCAACTCCAGTATAGGACATTCAAGCTTCAAGATCCGGCTAATCTTAGTAAGCTTCGTCATCACACGGGTACGTGTTTGTGAAATTAAAAATAACCACAAGGGCACGGTATTGTGTAGCTAATGGGTCGATCTCAAGGAGATATGCCATTTTAGAATTAACTTCTTAATGATAATGCGAGAGTACAATGATTCAAATTTGTTAATTACTTAATTAAACTAAACGAGCGGTCCTAATACATACATCTAATGCAATCAAATTGAGATGAAAAATAAAGCAAACATAACCAACGTATAATTAATAAAGGCATAAAAAAATGTGAATAATAAATAAATAAAAATAAAAGAGAAGTGATCCGAGTGTCAGCTCTGGATCTAGGGAAGGGGAGTATAATTATAATGACTTTGACCGTAGACCCTTTGCCGTAGCTTACAATTCACCGATCGGGGGAAATGATAGTAGAGAAAAAGAAATTGCAAAAAAGAAATAATCGAAGCAATAAAAGGAAAGGGAAACCTTAACCAAAGAGAGGCACGAGTGTAGGCATCTCTAATCAAGGACCCAGGGGAAGGGAGAACAATAAATAAATGCTGAAATTAAATTTCTGAAAGTAAATAACAGAGTAATAAAAGGAACGGAAAACCTTAACCAAAGAGAGGCACAACTGTAGGCAACTCTGATTAAGAACACAGGGGAAGGGAGAACAATAAATAAATGCTGAAAGTAAATCCTAAATTTAGAATATTAAGGGTTAGATAGAAGCAAGGAATGGAGGGGGAGAGAAGATTATTGAAGAATGTTACTTACTTGCATCTTTGAAACTTCAAACAATAAAAAAGAATTGAACAAACGATTCGAATCTCAACCAACCCTAACAACCAGATCTAGATCTAGAATGATCTAGATCTGCAATTGCTAGACCCAGAAAAAAATGAATCTTGAAACTTGAAACTTGAACTGAACTTGAAATTGCATTACATTACATAGAAAAATTAAACATAAACATTCAATCTAGAAATTAAAATCTCACAAAGCAAGCAAAGAAAACTAGAGAAAGCCAAAATAATCTAAAGATAAAAGAAAGAGTGCTTCTACTAAGCTCTAAAACACGTTCCTCATGATGGAGTATGCTCTCCTTTTATAGAGTTTACATGGGATATGAATCTTGATAGAATTTGAATCAAACTCAGGGTTCCTATCTGACTCAACCAATTATGGTTTTGACATACTAATCGAACTGACTTAGAGAGATCAAATGCATAATTCCACCGTTGGATTTGAGGATCAAAAAGTCGTGAAGCTCTCCTCCAAATGTCAGCTCGATCGGACATCGGATGACCATTCGATGAAGGGTTTGATCAAAATTGAACAGAGACATTCAAAAACGGGATTTTTCTTTCTTCCTTATCTGAATATAATTCTTTTTCCTCTTTTTCTTTCTTTAATCAAATCACAAATAGGAAATAAGATATTGAGGTATGCAATGACTCTTTTCTTCATTTTGACTCTCTCAATAATATCTCTGTAGATTTGATTGATAATTTATAATTTCAGCCGTAGATCAAATTTGCCTTCTTTATCTCTTAATTATTTCGGAGTTGGCCCATAATCACATCTCTAGCCCATCATGCTCTAGATCAGGCCCATTTTCGCATTTGAGAATTTGAATGGACTTCTTGACGTGTAAAATTGCTTGATTCATACCCAAAACTCCAAATATTTGCTTAAATTTTAAAAAGTCCTAAAATCTGCAAAAACGACAAAAAAACCCAAGGTAGCTCCACTCCAAGTGTGTAAAATGCATGCTTTATGCCCTAAGATTTCACACATAAATGTGCTCATCAATATGTTTCACTATATTGCTCGTAGTCGCCAAAATCTTGGAAACCATACAAGTCACACACCGTGGCTTCGTGGTTCAAGATCTCGCAGTCATTAGTACCTACAATACAATCTAAAGAAAACATGTCTCCCAAAGGGTGAGCTCAAAAGAACTCAACAAGTAGTTCAAACACAATTAACAATTATAAACATTCACAATCTCAATAACAAGAACAAGATACAAAAGCAAAACAAGTATGATGCAATGATATGAAACAATGAATGCAAACATGCTTCTAACTCTAAGTATGCTAGTCTCTATTGCACATTAAGATAAATCACCATATTCCTCTGGGTAGGTCTCAAATCACTCTCCCCCAACCTTCCCGGTCTATTGGGTTCTCCACGATAATTGGGTCAGGGCATCATTCCTGGACATTCCATGGCTGGGGTTTAGGTCAACACTATAGCTCACCACCATTGGTCTGAGTACTAGCGCATGTCAGGGTTAATCTTAACCCAATGCAAGTCATCTACTGAGTCACATCTACTTTAGGTTCGGATATGACCATTCCTCACTTCCCATGATCTTTTCTGGTATCTTTCCCCTTAGAGTCACCGTCTCCTTCCCCGCTACATTGACTCTTAACCCTATTGGTCATCCACATATAATAAACAGGAAACTCTCATGTCCTCTCATGAGTTGGTTACTGGTCTTGAGCGCCCATGAGCCCAGGTTTATTATGTGCAACCCTACCAGTGAATGGTCCCCGCAATGTGAATTACATCCTCTCACAGCTCTCATGGATGTCTTTTGAGAATTTTCATTGCTACCACGGGTCACTCGGTCTCAATTCCCCTTCCGATAAGGTCAGATATGACAAGATTTCTCTAGCTAAACACTTCTAGACCAAACCTAGGTATGTCAAGTAGTAATTGAGGAAAGAACCAAGGGGCACCATAGGAATACGTCCCATACCACCTCCACTAGTGTCCAATGATAGAAACGCCAAAAGGGCATTCCCCATTCCACAACCACAACGTAAGACATCACATCATGATTCCATAATCATCATATAGAAGTCCATTCACAATTCCATCATCCATATTCAATTCAAATATGTAAATTACATCATGAATAGCCTACTATAATTACAGAAGTAAAACAATATAGAAAAGAGTTCTAAACAGTAGCTAACATATGCAAACAAGATCTAACAAAATATAGAATTCAATAATGTCAATTGTGAGTGAACGTACTCACCTTGAATTTGATTCATAATCCTCGAGAAAGAGATCAAAGGGCAAGTCCAAAATAACCCTAAACAAATATGTATAGAACATAAGGAACAAACCCTAATGATCGGAGACGAAACAGAGGCAAAACAGAGAAAAGTTGTTGTCAGCACTCCTTTGGTTGATGCTCTTAGTCTATGGCATCAACCAAAGGAATGTTGTATGCACAGAAAACTCCAAAATTGGTCGGAAACTCCTCGAATGACATCAGAACACTCTGAAACTAATAGGAAAAATTCTAAAATAACATATTAAGACTATCTATGATGATCTAAACATCAAACAAGGTCATTGGAATAGAAATCTAATAATCACCTAATAGGCTTGATCCGCGGATTCGCACGAAAAAACTAGAATGAATAGGGATTCATTCTAAGGATAAGAAAATAGTGGATCATGCATAGAAAACAACCTAGGAATAGATTTAACATAGATTAGAATCAAATAACTATAGTAAGAATAGATCATGGTCTCATGCTAGATCAAAACATTGAAAACACACTGTATTGTCTATGAAAAGAGTAGAGTGAATGGGAACTCTAAGACTATGAGGATTCGAGACTAGGCCATTATAGTAGTGTAAGACCTTCCTCACAATCAAAACAAATAGTAGAAATAGTAGAAATAGTAGAGAGAATAGATCAATGAAGTATTGGATTGAATACTAACCTTGTAGAAGAAGAATCAATGGAGGAACTTCTCTTGGATGCTTGGAATCAACCTTGGGCTTGAAGAGAAGGCTCTAGGGTTCTTCTCACGTTCTCCAAAAGTTAAGAGGCAAAGTATTTAGGTTTAATCCGAATTTACATATATATAAGGCTTCAAAACCTAAAACTTCCAAAAATACACAATTCTGCCCCGAGGTTGTTTTGGTCAATGGTATTAGTCGATGGGAAGAACCAAAGGGATGGACCAAAGGGTTCCCCTCTTAGTAGTTGCTGAATTTTGGTCCCAAAAGCCAAAATCATTACTTGGGTCTTCAACCAACTTAAGGAAGGGTCTTACCTAACTTCATAGGACCTTCCAAAAGTGTCAACATTGTACTCAAAGGCCACTTTCCAAGTCCAACTTCATTCAAGTCACCTTTTCTTCCAAACCATATGGGGTTTCCACACTAGGATCTTCATTAACAACCTCCATTGGTTCAAGGTCAGACCAATAGGTTCAAATTTGGATGGTCCTCAGTTGTCTTCTACCTTCACTTCAGGTCTTCGGATCCACTGTATGGATTTCTAGATTAAGATTTTTACAGGATTCCACAAAAGGCCTGCCAGGATGGCCTTATACTCAGCCCATTGTTGAGGCCTTGAAGTTGAACCTTAGAGCATAACTGACTTTGAAGCCATCTGGGCTCATCCGGGTTCATCCTGCCCCTGATCCCGAGTGATTGCTTGAACCATCTACATGCAATAACCATAGTTCCATGGGATCGTCGTCCTCTATTGTTTGAGAAAGATTGTTTTCCACAATGAAATTAGCTAGTACTTGGGCTTTTATGGCCATCCTTAGCTTGAATTCAATTTGATACTCACTTAGCTTGACTCACCTGACTAGTCTCCCGGCCACATCTGGTCTATGCAAAATCTCTTTGAGTGGGAAGTTGGTTAGCACAATGATCGAGAGCGCCTGGAAATATGGCCTCAGCTTCCGAGAGGTTACCAGCAAGGCTAAAGCTTGCTTGTCAATGTCTGGGTATCTTGTATTCACATTGATGAGTGCGTGGCTTAGGTAATAGACTGGGTTTTGTGTTGTGTTTCCCTTGACCAGGACTACACTTACCACAACGGAAGAGACGGCCAGGTAGACAGTGAGACTCTTGCCGGGAGAAGGATGGGACAGCACGGGGGTCGTCCCGAGAGATTTCTTGAGTTCATCGAAGGCCTTTTGGCATTCTTTGGTCCATATGTTTTCTCCCCGCCTTGATGTGGCCTTCAAAGCTTTGAAGAATGAGTTGCATTTTCCCCCAGCTCAGGAGATGAATCGGTTTTGTGCGGCTACTCTGCCGGTTAGGCATTGGATATCTTTATCGTTCTCGAGGGTTGCATATCTATTAAAGCCTTGATTATTTTGGGGTTTGCTTTAATCCCCCTTAAGAAACAATGAAGCCAAGGAACTTCTCAGAAGATACCCCGAACGCAAATTTGTCCGGGTTCAGCCGCATTTGGTGGGTTCACAACACGTCAAATGCTTCTTCCAAGTCTGCTAAGTGTTTTTCCCGAGCTAAGCTTTTCACGAGCAAGTTATCGATGTATACCTCCATGTTTCTCCCTATCTGGTCTTTGAAGATTTTGTATATGGCTCTCTGGTAGGTTGCTTTAGCATTTTTCTACCCAAATGGCATTACCCGGTAGAAGTAGCTCTCCCAATCTGTCATGAATATAGTGTGCTTCTCATCATCATGGTCCATCATCCGGAGTATGCATCCATGAAGCTGAGAACTTCGTGGCTGGCAGTTGCATCGATAAGCAGGTCTATCGAAGTAATGGATAACAGTCTTTCAGGCAAGCTTTGTTGAGGTCTATGTAATTGACGCACATCCTCCACTTCCCACTTGCCTTCTTGACCATTATGACGTTTGCTAGCTAGGTCAAGCACTCAATCGGCTCAATGAAACCTGATCACTCTAGTTTCTCCACTTCTACTCTGATTGCTTCGTGTTTTTCCAATGAAAGATTCCTTCTCTTTTTTATGACCGGGATTGCATCCTTCTGAATCCATAGCTTATGTTAAGCTACCCTCCTATCAATCCCGGGCATGTCTTCTACCGACCAAGCAAAAATGACTAAATTGTCCCATAAGAATTAGGTCAACTCTTTCTCAGGGTGGTCCAGATGCAACTGGATTCTCTCTAGTTTCTCCACCGGTTTAGCCCTTTGCATTTTGTCCTCGTCCTAATCGACTAGGATTTCGATAGTGAGTGCGCTTCCCGATCTCTCAGACCTTCATTTCTGCTTCAAGTAATTGACATAACACTGTCAGGACGTGGACTAGTCAAATTTACACTCCCCTGCTCCAGCCTCGGTTGGGAATTTGTGCTTCATGTGTCTAGGCAAGACCACTGCTTCTAACATGTTGAGAGTTGGTCGCCCGAGTATCACATTGTATGCCGATAAAACTCGGACCACCATGAAGTTAACCCAAACAAGTGTGTCTTGGGGAGGTCATGATCCTGAGGTTGAGCTGGATCGTTCCTTCTGCAATGGCTAAAGACCCTACGAACCCATATAGGGGGGTTGCCCAAGGAGTCATCATCTCGTCTTCGAGTTTCAATCTTTTGAAGGCTTCATATGATAGTAGATCAACTGAAGAGTTAGGTCGACTAAGACCCGATGAACCTTCCGATTGGCTAGTTTTACCTTTATAACAATTGTGTCGTGAGGAGTGGCTATCCCGTCTAAGTCTTCTTTGGTGAAGTTAATTGGCTCGGGATAGGATTGGCTCTTCCTCTTCCTCGGCAGGTGCACGGCCCCCACGAAATCGAGCCTTTTTCTTTGTCTTCTTGATTGACTGAACGGTCAATCCTCCTAATATGACATATACAGGAGTTTCCTCTCGTTCTTTCCCTTTTTCCATCTTCTTCACATCTTCTCCCGGGCTAGATGATCGGGCCTTTTTCAATTGTCGGGTGATTTGTCCTAGGAACATCCCGACCCCCTCACGAGCTAACCGAGTTTGCCCTCTTGTATTAATTTTTCAATTTCCGATTTGAGGCTACGATAATAGTTAGTGTTGTGGTCGTAGTCCTTGTGGAAACGGCAGTACTTATTCATGTCCTGATCTTCAAGCTACATCTTCCCGGACCATTTTAGGGATTTTTTGTCCCAAATCTGCATGAGAATTTTTGAAGGCTTGGTGTTGAGAGGGGTGTAACCCTTCCAGCCTTGGTCTCTCTTCCACTTTCCTTTGGTTCCTTTCTCCCGAGTGTTGGAATGCTCGTCTCTCTCCCCATCTGGCTTGCGTTCCTTATCAACCTTTACCTAGGCGTCTATTACTCCGTACACACTAACTTGCTTCTGGAACTTATGTATCAAGGCTCCATAAGTCTTTGGTTTGTCTGATAGCAGGACCTCCAAGAGTCTCTTGTGGGTGATGCCACTCCACAAAGCATGCCACCTGATCGTCTAGCTCTTCAATCTCGATGGCTATTTCATCAAAATGCTTCAAGTAGTCCCGAATTCCTACCTTGGCTGATGGTGAATAGGCTGTTAGAGGTCTTCTTGCTCCCGATCGCACTCTTGAACTTGGCTATGAACTTCCTAGCCAGTTCTCTAAAGTTGTTGATGGAGCCCGACTTCAGGCTGCTGAACCACTTTATTGTCGACCCCTTTAGAGATGATGGGGAAGTGTGATAGAGCAGCTCGTCCTCCCGACCCAAGATAGTCATTACAGACTTGAAGTAACTTATGTGTTCCTTCGGGTTGGTTTTCCCTTTGAACGAGGTGAAGGTCAGCATGATGAAGTTGATCAGGAGGGGCATGTTCATTATTTCGTCCGAGAAGGGTTCTTGGTCCATGACATCGAAGTCCTCATTGTGGTCCCGATCCTTCAGCTTTTGCTCCACTTCTACAACCCTCCTTCGTAGCCAATTCTGTCCTGATTGATTCCTCTCGGATTATATGGTGCTTGCGCGGACTGATCGTGACCGGGAGGTTGATATTCTTGATCGGGATCCCTGAGGGTGACTGTAAAATCCAGCCTTATCCTAACCCTGACCCGGCCCGAATTTTATACTGTTGCAGGTCCGAAGACTAGAAGTGGTGGCAGAAGAGACTTGTGGGCCCTCTTAGTTGATGATTCGATGCTTGATACAGAGCCTATGGACATTGACAATGATGCCCCTTACTTGAGCACATTGTCCGTGTTGAGTGAAAATCTGCGCATCGATGAAGTTTGAATTAGTTGAAGCACTTATTGGAACCCCATGATCAATCCGAAGGTATTTCCTGAAACTAGACTTGTTGATTGACTTGTAGGAGACAACCCCGTTCGATTTGACCTTGTATAGCCTTCCAAATCCACTCCTAAAGTTGCTGTCATGTCTTGGTCGACTGTAGACCAAGCAAGAAAGGAATTCGAATCTTCACAAAATCACTTCCCATTTTGCCCCTACCTTTTTGGAACTCGTGAATGAGGACCTAAACTAATCATTGGCACTCCATAGCTCGAGGTTGGACACTTTCTTGGGCTTTTTCTTGATGTTTGGGAAGATCTTTGACTCCAATCATTAGTATTATACATTAATCATCAACTCAAGGTATGATTCCTTCTATTCTTCTTCTAATCTATTCATTTTCTATCAATTTATGATCTTGAGACCATGGTTGAAGTGCTGCAACCTTGCAAACACTTAACCATGAGTTTCCCCCCTTTCAATTCCATGATCCTCCTCCATTCTTGCTATGTTACGATTCCATTGAGATTACTTGCACTTCATTACCTTAATTCTTTTCAATTCAACCTATTCTTGATTCAAAACTGATATGTAGATGCATGTTAAGCCTAGATTACTATGAAATTATAATTCTAACTTGATTCTTAACATTCACTTGATTGATTCCCATCATTCTTTACAATTTCAATCAATTCCAATTTGATTCTTGATAGTTATCATATAGAACCTAAGATTTCGAATTGGGAATTTTTGATTGGACCGTTGGATCATCATGAAAATTAGTGTGTAGTATCCTCTTACTGATATAAACATGCCCTCCAAATTTCGTGTCGATCGGAGCACCAGAAGGTCAGTTTTGGATCAAGTTTCTATTTCTGCCTTGTGGTTAACAAGTCTTGGTCGACTGACAGTCAACCAAGAGATGGTAACACCCCTGTACTCAGCCGAATTGATTCGTTTGACCTCCGATTCGATTGTTTTCTTCTCTAATGCTACTTGTATGTTGTATAGGGTATCAACACTGATTTTTTGGACCATTCTTGGAGATCATTGAATTTATTTACAACTCGATTAAGGTAATGACGGTCGTTAACTCAAGTATGTTAATTATACTAACATGCTTACATTATGAGAACTTAATGGTTATGTTCCTATATGTATTCCTTTACCATACATGACTATTATATGTTTTCTTATCAGTAGTAGAATGTTACCTATCATCTAGAATATCATGTTCAATTGTACTTTATGATTTTATATATGATCAATCATGTTATGATATGTCTTGTTTATATGATGAATCATTGATTTAGTATGATATGATGAGATTGAGCTTGCGATTGACTACGTATGACTTGGGATTGGGAAGTGTCCTTCCGACAATTCTGTCCTTGGACATCGGAGGGAGTAGTATGGGATATTCTCCAAAAGTGTCCATCGACGCTTTCCCGGGTTGTTGGATGACATGTATAGGATTGTCTAGGTGTATGGTTAGGATTATCCTTGTTGTATCAGACCCGAATTGGAAGGGTATTGAGACCGAACGACCCGTGGTAGAGTATGGTTAATGGGCGCTCAAGACCGGTATCCACTCCGTGAGAGGACTTAAACCATACTGCGGATACCCGAAAGGGGTCATTTATTGGTAGGGTTGCAAATGGATAGACCTGGGCTCACGAGCGCTCTAGACCGGTAACCAACCCATAAGAGGACGTGAGAGCTTCCCGTTTACCATTTGTGGATGACCAATAGGGTTGATGAGTCCGTAGTCCGAGTTGGTCGGTGCCATAGGATACGCTGACTCTAGTGTGAAGGATACGGAACCGAGTTGGTCGGTGCAATAGGGAAAGTATCCGGATCTGACATGATACGACTGAGTAGATGACTTGCATTGGGCTAGGCTTCGCCGCGACATGCGCCAATACTTATACCAATGGTGATGTGAGAGAGTGGTGACTAAATCCCCAACCATGGTTTGATGAGGACTTTACCCAATTACCACGGCAGACCCAAGATATCTTATGATTGAGGGGGAGTGACAGACGACCCAAAGAAGTATGGTGCTATGGCTTAAAGCATGTCTACCTTAGAGACTAGCATACTTAGGATTAGAATCATATATCATCATTGTCTCATATCATATTGCATCATATTGTGACTTGTATCGAATGAACTGTGTATTATGAAACGACTTGCCTTGCTGAGTTCTTTGAACTCATTCCTTTTGTGCAATTTGTTAGATTATCCTGCAGGTATAGAAGACTCTGATGGCGCATTCTACGACCCGAGCTATGATCCCGCATACTACCCTTCGGGTGATGGCTACGCTGAGAGTCAGGATTTCTATGCCGAGGAGGATTATGGTTCGTACCAGGGTTAGCCCCACCTTAGTGAGGGAGCCGCCACGTTGGGTTCACTTCATCCACACTTATGAAGAAGTAATCATTAGGATAGAAGAAACCTTTGTGTAGGCCCCATTTCCCTGGATGACTGTAATCATTTGGATATTTTCCCCCTAACTCTCATGGATTTTCCCTTAACACTGTTTGTATTTAAGTTGGATTAACCACTGTTCCGCTATGATTGAAGGAGTGACTTCTGATCACTCTTCCCCCTTGAGATCACTTTTATGAGAAGTTGACACTTGATATTTCCACACTCTGATTATTTATCTTTTCTTATTCATTTGATCTATTTATTGCTTATTTTACACATTGATTATATTGTTCATGATTATGTTATCGTGTATGTGGGAGGCATGGCCGCTCGATCTGGATCTTCGGGCTGTGGATCACATCCCGGTATGCCAGATAGGATACCGACTGGGTGGATGTGACAGTGACTTTCTCCTTCTTGGTCATTTTCGCCCGGTCAACTTCGTTGGGGGGGGGGGAGATCTCAGGTTTGTCTAGGTCCTAAAATATAATTGAAAGCGTTGATCCTTGTACCGTCCCTAAGTCTTTTGTCTACCTAGGTCCTGTGCCACGCCTCCCGCCAATCGTCAACCCATTTAATATCCCGATTTGCACTCGGTGGCTGGGCACCCCTTGCTGCTCAAGCAGCCTATTGCAATCTCTCAGCCTAAGTGTTAGGTGGAGGTCCCTACTGGATTCCTACCTGGTGCACCAGCCCACGCAACACTCCCTGTAGCTCGAGCATTCCTCTTCAAATCTCGTCCAGATCTAAATAGTAAAGCTAAATGATGATATTAACAATAAAAGGGTATCTGTAATTGATTTCTTTTTAAGGGTTGTAGATGTAATTGATTGCAAATTCAAGAGGTCTATATGTTATTTGCCCTAAATGAAAGATAATACCATACTAGGTTTAATGTTAATTGCCTGGAAGTTTTAATTCTTTCATTTGTTATTTTAAAATTAGGAAGTTTGGATTTTGGAAAGTTTCATTGTTCAATTAGGCATCTCAATTTTAATATAGTTAAGATATATTTTATACTAGAGTTGCTAAGCTACAAATAGGATAAAGGACTAGGCCACTCTGGGTCAATTAGGAATAAGAACATGACCAATTAGGGATAGGGACAAGGCTAACTATCAAGTTCTAGCATGATCAGGGAGAATTAGGATAGGGAACAAACTTGGCCTATCTAGGTTCCAGACAAGGATCTTAGACCTTGAATAAGGATCAAGACGGGAATAAACCGGCCTAAAAGCATTTTGGGTTGAGATTGGGTTTGAGAAAACCCGACCCAGCCCGACCCTATTGCAGACTTGGCATATTTAATGACCTCCACCCCTATTCAAGTTCCAAAAAAAAATAAAATAAAATAAAATAAAATAAAATAAAAAGAGAAAAGAAAAGAAAAGAAAAAGATTTTAAGAGATAATTTCTGAAAATTTTCCCACATATGCAGAAGGCAGGTATACAATTTGATTGGAATTTTTTATTTTTTATTAGTCAATGAAAGAAGGCCCACAACCCAAATCACAGAACCCAATTATACAACTACCATCAGCACCGCAGTTTAATCACATCTAATTAAGGTGAAACCATCAGAATGAAGAGCCATGCCCATGACAAAACCTCTACTTTATTGATTAAATAGAGAAACATTTCGTTTTCATAATTAATACAATCTGAAAAGAAAAAGAAGTGATGGTGATGGTGATGGTGATGGTGAGCTGAGATTCGTGACTTAAAAGAAAGATCATTTATCATACAAGGAGGAGAAGTTATGTGAGGTCGGAAAGATTGAAAGGTGGAGCCGTGGCAGAAGGTACCTTGTCTTTGGCGTATTCACAAACTCCTTGTATTAATTGCAAAGCCGTGGTTTGAGTGTTTTTAGGCTAGAGTTCGTCTACTCCTGGTGGAGGTATTCATGTTTGCGGCTTTGATAATGGCTGTTGAGAACCGAGATCTGGCGCTCTCTGCTACAACAACTGAGTTTACGCCTTTGTGGCGTTTTCTGTCTCCGCCCTTGAGGCGTGTTCTGTGTTCACCTTTTAGGGGTTTTGTATCTTCGCCCTTGTGGCGTGTCTATGTCTGTGTTGGTGTCCGCCTTTGTGGTGTGTCTCTGCAGGCGTTGGTGGATAGATGTATCTTATCCATTGTGTTTTACTGGCTTTGTCGTGGTTACAACCAGTATTCTAAGAGTTTATTGGGTTTGACCCATCCCTCAGATCTTATTTTTCTGTTTTTGTTTTGTGTTTGTGTCTGTATTTTCTTTGAAGATTATGAATGAATGTTGAATTTTTTGCCCAAAAAAAGAGATCCATCGTAAAATTAATACCCAACATTAATATTTATTTTTCATATTCCTTTTTAATTAATTATTTATTTATTTCATGAGAGAAGGACCCCTTTTGTAATTTGCAATATTGGAAATATTTGGAGCCGCTTCCTTCATATCTCATTGGTTTATTCAAAGAAATATCTGTCTCTCTCTCTCTTTGTTGCAAAATGGCAAATTTTAAAAAGTATGTTTCATTGACCAAACTACATATATGTATCCATGTAGGCCTTGGGGATAGAAAGGGATAGAAAGGGGTAGAAAGGTGTAGAGGGATGGATATTTGAACCAAAATATTTTTTAGTCTCAGTGTCTCTATATAGGAAGTTGTCACGATTGTGATATAAACATATCCACTGTTGATGTGATGTGTTTCTAGTGGTGACAATCTCCTATGTTTTTTTTCTTGGTATTTGAGGTTCATTTGAGCCAACTTGTGCGCACATCGATTACATCCTCAGGGTGGCAGCCTCCTATGTAAAGATAGTAAGTTCAAAGAGGTATGGGTTTACACCTACTCCCTCCCCCAAAGCCTGTGGGCCTTTAGTCGCTATGACTAGTTTGATGATGACTAGAAAAAAAAATAATAAAAACATACTAATGCACCCCTTGAAGTTTATTATTTTATAAATATCCCGCATTACCTAACAATATCACCATATAGCAAATACTGTTAGTTTAAATAGAAAAATGCATATTTACCTTGCTAGATAGTTAAAGAAATTATGGATGTTAATGTTAGGGTTTAAACACAAAGATTGCTTAAAACATTACCCCCTAAGTATCTAAAATACCCAAATCATTGCTTCCAGTTAGTATTTATAGAACATAAACTAAGTATAACTCAAATACTTCAACAATTGAAATACTTAAGAATTTACCGTTGCTCTTCACCTTCTTGCTTTTTATTTTTTATTTTTTTTGAAAGTCAATGAAAGTAGAAGAGCGCAGTTTAGGAATTCAGAAATATTATGGATATTGAATCATACTTAATCTCCATTATTCTAACAATAGAAATGTATTTCATATATAAATGAGACGAGCCTTCCATGCTCTTCTACCACATCTTTAGGAGAAGGATCACCTCTATGAATTATAAATGTTCATATGTGAGTCTTCTTCTTATATGTATATAGTAAAGATGTGTGAGAAGAATATAATCCACTAACCATCAAATAGAAAATCCGTACTCATTTGAAACATTAGACATAAACATAATAAAATAAATCCAAAAATATATGAAATATAATAATTTATGAACCTATGAGGTGGATATATAATTTACTTTATTTTATTTAATTTATTTATAATAACAAATACATACTTTCATGTAAAGCCATGCTTCTAATCTAAGGGTTTGCCTTTTATCCCCTCCCAAGTTAAAATGACATCCAAGAAAGGAACCTCTCTCTTGCTGTGAACGACCAAAATAATAATAAATAATAAAAAAAAAAATAATGAATCCCAAACCCATCACGTGGCATCTCTGGTTTCCTTTACTTTCTTTCTTTTAATTTTATTTATTTATATTTTTCGGTCAAGCCAAATGAAGTCTTTGACATCCTTGGAAGTTCCTCCACTGATATTAAAAGTGGTTTAGTTTTGGGTTGGTCAAAATTTTGGTTAAATTAACAATAATAACCTTAAGAGCCGTTGGTAACTTACAATTTTAAATGTTCTTTGTTTCAGTCAAAGTCTTTAATTGACAATAAAAATCTTATAGGGTTGTTTTCTCTTTATTCTCTTGTATCACATCTTTGGAAGATTGCTTTAATTTCTAGCATTGATTAGATGATTCAAAGATTAATTTTTTTTCTAAATATATATATGATTGAAGAGTGCGAGAAAAGCACAATTCTGATCGAGACTTATGGTCAGTTACTACAATAGGAAACAACCAAATAAGATTACGAAGACACATCACTACTTACACACTTGAATTGCTTAAGAAAATTCTAAAGCAGAAAATACAAAGTACTGGATCCCACTAAATATATATGGTAGATGTTGAGTCATTTCATAATCCCTTAATTGTATAGTGGGAATACATTTGATTGTCGAAAAATATGAGGATTCGGTTGGTATGGCAAATGAGTTTTCCCACAACCTAAACTTAATCTTGGCTTCTTTTTTTTGGTTTGTTTTTTTTTCTTGTCAATTGTTTTATTATTTTATATCCTTATAATTATCGTTAAAATCATAATGATGACTAGGGTTCTTTTTAGATGCTTAATTATCAATTGTAAAATTAATAGTTTAGACGAGTTTATTGATTCATCAGTTCATTTGATATCGGACATGATAAAAATTAACGACGGAAGTTTGGCTTTAGTTGCCATGGGTTGGCTCACCCTATTTGAATCTAAGCTTAAAATTTTGACCATGAGTGTGGGGTAGGGTCAAGTGTTTGATCTATGTTGGTCGTGCCTAATTTGATCTTACCACCTTATATAGGACAATAATATGAAATATTGAATTTTTTATTATTATTATTTTGTTTTTAAGGTTAAGAGTTAGATCACAATTATTATGGCTAAGGTTGTTTGACCTTATCTAATGTAACCTAACCAAGTAAGATTAAAATATAAGTCAGGATTAGGAACAAACTAGGGTATTTTAGGTCAGGGTTAGGATGGGTTAGGATTCTAAAATACCTAGGTCAACCCGAATTCATTAAGTTTTAGAAGCAAAATTTGCACCAATATAAGCTCACCCAATTTGGTATTGTATTTTGGCCAAAAAGATTTTTGGTATTGTATTGATATCAGCCGAATGGGATGCTAATAGTTATTTTGTTTTGCTTCTCATTCTCTTTTGGTAAATGATACCAATAACTAAAACCTTGGAGTACTTGAGGGTGTCAATTTAGTATTGAACTTGTATTTGGTATGGTATTAGTATAGTAACAAATAATTTTACCTTACAACATTTTTGTAGCAAATACCAACGGTACAATTATGTCATATTGCTAGTGTATCATATTTATTTGGTATAAAACAACCTTAGTATTAGGTATGGTATCAGTGTAGTATGTTTCGTCGTATTATTCTGTCTATATTATTATTGTACCATTATCAAACGATATTGCTTTGTTACATCGATACCATACTGAAACGGATAAAACAACACTGAATCGGGTTTGACCACTGTCGAGTCATAGATTCTGGTCGAGCGGTTCAACCATGGTCGAGATTGGCCTAAAGTTCGAACCAGACAGTTATGTAGGGAAGAAGGAACCTTACGATTGAGGAGATAAACATGATTCCGTGGAATTCATGATATGTGATCGAGTTATAAGCAGTTACTACCATTATATAGAGCGGACTGTCACGGCCTTAGTTATTGACTAAGCCAACCGTGCCGGCACTTAGCACTTTCTTGCACTAAGTCAGCCTAAAACCCAGCTAGAGTAGAAGAAAGCTTAGAGCTCAAAGAGAACCTTGAGAGAACTTGTATTGCTCACTTGTTTGATGCTTTGTACAGATGAATCCCTCCCCTATTTATAGGTGAGGTAGGATACAATAAATGGTTGTGATTTGTACAAGTGTCTAGAATCTAATGGTTAGGAATATTCTAGTGGGTCTAGATATTTCTAGGGATATTTCTAGAGACAAGATACTTTATAGATGTAGATTCCTCTAGAATCTCCCTCCCTTCTAGAATGTGGGCTAAGTGTAGCCCATTAGTGTTATTTCTAAGTTGGGCTAGCCCATGTGTGGCCCATGAATATTATACCATTGGGCCTATGATAAATTGGGCTGTGTCATTCTCCCCCACCTATTCCGTCGACGTCCTCGTCGTGTTTTCATCGCGGAACCTCCTTATATGTTCTTGGAACTGCCACAATGCATTTTCTGGTTTCCAACTTGCTTCGCTCTCAGGCAATCCCTTCCACTTCACCAAATACTCTCGACTCGGAGGCACCCCACGTTTGCGCATTACTCAATCCGCCATTATATGTTCCGCCTCCTTGTCATAGGATGTTGTTATGCTTGTAGGTGCCCTTGTAGAAGTCCCACGACTAGGATCCTCCGCATCTCCTTGGTAAGGCTTCAACATACTTGCATGGAAGACAGGATGGATCTTGAGCTTTGGTGGGAGGTCTAGTTGGTAAGAAACCTTACCCGCCTTCTTCATGATCTTGAACGGGCCTTCATACCGACGAACCAGTCCTTTGTGCACCTTTCGCAAGGACTTGAATTGTTGGGGTAGTAACTTCACCATGACCATATCCCCAGTTTCGAAGTTTGCGGGTCGTCTATCCTTGTCGGCCCACTTCTTCATCTTCTTTGTGGCTTTGTCTAAGTATGACTTAGCCACGTCCAACCTTTTTCGCCTTGGTTGTAGGCTTCTGGGCAACTCAGGGGGCATCACGTCCTTGAACTCCTCTAGAGTTCTCTTGACCTCCTTCGGTCTGGCTGCCTTGGGGACATCCTCCTTGTCTTCCAAGAGTGATGCCAAATGTGTGACTTGCCCCTCTTCGGCTCCCTTCTTCAATTGCATGGCCGAAAGAAGCTTCGGCCCCTCCTTAGTCCCTTGTATCGTTGGGACCATACAAGGTGCTCCTTCCTCCATAATGCACACCTTGTTTAAGAATGGCATAGGTACGACCTTGACCCGTGTCAAGAATTCCATGCCAAGCACCAAGTCGAAGTCGTCCATTGTCACGACCGACAAGTCCACGGTGCCTTTCCAAGCCCCAATTGTCATCTCGACTCCCTTGGCAACTCCCTCGATAGGGCGTGCCTTCGAGTTGACTGCTTTAAGGCTCCCTCTTTCCTTGCTCGTTTTGAGCCCCAAACGCTTTGCCTCCTCCGTTGAGACAAAGTTGTGTGTTGCCCCCGTATCAACCATGGCCCTTGCCATTTTGCCGTTGATACGCACCTCTACGTACATCAACCCCTTTGTTGATGTAGGGGCTTTGTCTTCCTTGGCCTTGATAGCACCAAGCCGCTGCAATGATCCCATGTGCACCTCCTCTTCATCCGTGTCTTCGAGGAGTGCACTTAGGGCCTTCCGTTTTGGGCAATCCCTAGCCCAATGTGGTCCATCGCAAAGGAAGCACTTGTCTTTGGGCTGGAATTTCTTCTTCTTTTCTTGCTTGCCACCCTCCTTGTTCGAAGATAACTTGTTTGTGCCTTCCCTTGTGTGGTCGGTCTTTGACCCCTTCTCTCCCCCACCTTTGCCATTATTGCTCTTCTTGGCCTTAGACTCGTCCCTTCGAAACTCTATTAAGGACTCCGCCGCCGCTATAGCCGTAGCAAGATCTTGTACACCTCGACGTTGTAGCTCTTGCGAGGCCCAATTTTGGAGCCCATCCATGAAGTCGAAGAGAAGTTCCTCTTCGGTCATACTCGGGACCTCCAACATGAGTGTTGAGAACTCCTTCACGTAGTCTCGAATCGACCCCGTGTGCTTTAGCCTCTTGATGTTCTTTCGGGCCAAGAATGCAGCATTCTCCGGATAAAATTGTTTCTTAAGCTCTTTCTTGAAGTCTTCCCATGTGTCTATGGTGCACGTACCTCTTTGCATGTCGTTGTACCTTCGTCTCCACCATAGAGCTGCGGTTTCGGTGAGGTAGAGTTGCACGGTCTTGATCTTGGTAGACTCGTCCTCCATCGACGTAGCCTCGAAATACCGCTCCATGTGCCATAGGAAGTTGTCAACCTCCCGAGCATCTCTTGTTCCCTCGAATGCCTTAGGCTTTGGCACTTCCACCCTTGGTGCCTCACGCCACACATTCCCTCCAATCGTGGTTCTCCTGCACGTTGCTACCTCTCTACTCAACTCATGCACACGAGCTTCCACCGCGGCGATCCTTTCCACCACTTGGGTTTGAAGAGCATCAAGCTGTTGTTGTTGTTTGTGCTCCATGGTGTTGAGAGCACCCAATAGGAACTCCTTGAGCTCGTCCATCCGGCCATCGAGCTCATCGGTCCTTTGCTCCCCAACGTCAAGGCGTTCCCTTGCCTCAGCCATCGCCAACTCCACCCGCGTTAGACGTGGCTCCATAGTTGCACTAACTTCAACAGACTTCTCCTTGCCCATGCGCCTATCCTTGGTGGTGTGGGTCTCCCTCCCACGGTTTAGCTCCTCTTGTGCACCATTGAACGTCTCGGACTCGCTCGTCATCGTGTTTTCCCACACGCTTGACACACCCAACCGAAGCTCTGATACCACAAATGTCACGGCCTTAGTTATTGACTAAGCCAATCGTGCCGGCACTTAGCACTTTCTTGCACTAAGTCAGCCTAAAACCCAGCTAGAGTAGAAGAAAGCTTAGAGCTCAAAGAGAACCTTGAGAGAACTTGTATTGCTCACTTGTTTGATGCTTTGTACAGATGAATCCCTCCCCTATTTATAGGTGAGGTAGGATACAATAAATGGTTGTGATTTGTACAAGTGTCTAGAATCTAATGGTTAGGAATATTCTAGTGGGTCTAGATATTTCTAGGGATATTTCTAGAGACAAGATACTTTATAGATGTAGATTCCTCTAGAATCTCCCTCCCTTCTAGAATGTGGGCTAAGTGTAGCCCATTAGTGTTATTTCTAAGTTGGGCTAGCCCATGTGTGGCCCATGAATATTATACCATTGGGCCTAAAATTATTTGTTTAGTTTTTAAAGAAATTTTTTTTTTTTTTAATTTTTAATATTTTCTAAAAAAAAAAGAAAAAAACCAAACAATAAAAAAACAAACAAAAAAAAAAAAAAAAAAAAAAAAAAAAACGGAGGGGGGGGGGGAATAAAACAAAAAAAAACTCACCCCCAACCACAGAGGCCGGCTCCCCCCCCCCCCCCTTTTTTTTTTTTTTTTTTGTTTCGCCCCCCATCAAAACTTTGTGATAAGTTCTATTATTAAATTAGCCTTCGGAGGTGGTCTCCTGACCCTACGGTTGGGCTACATCTAACACTGTTTTGCAGGTTATTCCTTAAAAATAAAAAAACTGAGCAGATTTTGGATGCATCACGTACAATATTTAGGATGCATCACATACAATATTTATTTGATTCGATATGATATGACACAAATAGTACAATTTTAGTTTTGATTAATGGCTTGCACATAAATTGACACCCTTTGGAACTATTCAAGTATTCAAGGATCATGTGTCCAGTTTGTTATTCGGATCAATGTTGAAGTGATTCCCCATTTAGAGGTGCTCAACATTGGAGAAGACATTAGGAGTATTCAAAACTCCTTTATGTCATGCTCATTTTCTTGTACTTTTAGAACTATTAATATTGTGGTTGATATTCTAGCTGGGAGGGTCTTGTCCTTAGCAAGTTGGACAATTTGACCAATCCTGCTCCTTGATTTGTGTAATTAAGATGATTTATTATTATTATTTTTTTTTTTTTGGTAAAGATGATTTGTTATTTTCTTGCGCTGCTTTTCGATCAAATATTTACCTACCAGAAAATTTTAGAATAAAATTTAAGATCCTCTGGAGGCGTACATTTTAATAAAGGGTAATTTAGTAAATGAGACTAAGCACCATTCAAGAATCAAGATTTGGGTTTTCCCTTTGCAGTTACTGTTTGGCTACTCTGGGTTGACCTCCCTTTCTCATCTGTCTCTCTCATTTCCTTGCCCAAAGTTTCAGACCTGAATGGTTCAATCTTTTTTGTATTTCTTTCTTTTTTGCATTTTTGAATCTTCTCCTACATTTTCTCTCGCTATAAATGCGGCTGCTGTGTTTCTTTTACTTTTGTTTTACTGTTTCCCTCTCTCTGTGATTAACCTCCATTGCAAACCAAGCTACCTTTCTGGCTTTCCAAGGTTCTTCATTCATCTTCAAAGAACAGACCCACCGGCCATTTCACCAACCTCTTCTTTTCTGGGTTTCTAAAGTTCTGAAAGGAGAAATTACTCTTCTTCTGCATCTATTGCTCCAAGATTGGATTTTTGTCCGGCCTTGGTGTACTTCTCTTTTGTATTTCATTTGGGTTTTGACCCACCTCTGATGCTGAACCCCTGCTTCGAAGCTGTTACTTCTCTGCAAGTTTTCGTTTTTGGATTAGAAAAAGGACCTATTTCTAGTTGAATGTGCCTACCTATGCCTATTAACGCTGATGCTTGAAAAGTTCGATAGTAGACTTGGGTCTCAAGGTGGAAGATCAGGGCTTTAGATCCCCACGAATGGTACTTTTTCTAATTTTTTTGGGTGGATTCACGCAATGCTGTCTAATATTTTTCTCATACTTCTTAGAATTTTGTGTCTTCTTCTTCCCCCCACTCTTATTGTTAAAGGAAAGAGTTCTGCGGCGTTTCGGATTTGTCTGTTCTTCCTTTCTGTGTTGAATATATATTTTTTTTCTGGCTTGAATGGCAATGAAATTTGCTTGATTGTTGCATGGCTGAAAACCCAAATCAGATTTGTTCTGTGATCGGTTTTTTCTCATGGAACATTGGATTTGAACTTCTTGAAGAGACGTATCAGATTCTCGTTCCTTTTTCCCATTTTTTTTAATCTGAATAAATGAGTACTTTGTATCTTCTCACTTTTTCCTGGATTGGAGCGTGGGTATTAATAATGGATAATAAAGTTGCCTCGAATGGGTGGCTTTCTTAGTGGTTCTACCTTGTTTTCCAAGGCATTTCAACATGGGAACAGTATGATTTTACTTATATTCTCAACTCTGAGAACTCGCTAGAAAGTCTAGATCTGTACTGCGCAGAAATATTTTAGAGAGAAATTTATGGTGCCCATTTTTCGCTATTTCAGGTGGTTTGGATCAGTGTCGCAGCTCATGACATTTACTGAACAGATCTCGAGTCCTTCACATAGGCAATTGACTTCTTTCTGTATCTTGATAGTTAAAAATGTCGCCTGAGAGCTCTCTGAACACTTCCTTGTCAAAGAAGTATTTGGGTCTGCAACTATGGGTTTGGATTTGTGTCGCTGTTGGTGCATTCATCTTGTTGGTTTTGTTTGTTCTATCTATATGGGTCACATCTCGGAGGAAATCAAAGACCCTAGACAGGTTCTCACTTTCTCAAATTCCTAGTGTGTCGAAGGAAATCAAAGTTGACAGGGTTGGAGCTCAGAATTTCCATGATCAAGGTGTTGTCCTTACAATCAATGATAATTTAAGTGACAAAGATTCAGAGAAGATGTTAGTTCATTTGGGTATGAGCAAATCTAGTGAGGCAGATAACCTCAGCCAGTGCAGCTCAGTTTATCAGCTTGAGAAAGGTTGTAGTTCACAATCATGGGAAGAAGGAAGTTCTGGGACTGCTCGCAGGCAGCCTTCTTATGGAATTGCATCAGCTTCTCCTTTAGTTGGTCTGCCTGATTTCTCACATCTTGGATGGGGTCACTGGTTTACTCTTAGGGATCTTGAATTCGCAACAAATCGCTTTGCGGTTGAGAATGTTATTGGGGAGGGTGGATATGGTATTGTTTACAAGGGTCGGTTGATGAATGGAACTGAGGTTGCAGTGAAGAAACTCCTTAACAATCTGTAAGAATAATCTTTGGTGCTCTGTGTTCAATTAAAATTGGTTTAACCATTTTATGATTATTCTCTAGCCTTTTTCAATTAAAATTGGTTTAACCATTTATGATTATTCACTAGCCTTTGATTCCTGTTGACTGAATTGGATCTATAGGGGGCAGGCCGAGAAGGAATTCAGGGTTGAAGTGGAAGCTATTGGTCATGTTCGACATAAGAATCTAGTACGCCTTCTAGGATACTGCATGGAGGGTGTTCACAGGTGAGATTTAGTTATGCTTATCCATTCCTGATGTTTAATTTAACTACGGTGAACCATAGTTAACTTTGTAATCGAGGACAAGTGACTACTACATCTATCATCCCTTTTCATGCTACATATAGACTTGTCTCATACATGCTTTGTTAATATTTCTCATAGTTTTTTTTTTACTGTCACATCATACAGAATGCTTGTGTACGAGTATGTGAACAATGGCAACTTAGAGCAGTGGCTTCATGGAGCTATGCGTCAACACGGCTGCCTTAGTTGGGAATCTCGCATGAAGGTTATCCTTGGGACTGCTAAGGCGTAAGTTCATTTCCCATCTTAATGGCTTCCATGGAATTTCGTTTCCATTAATTTGTCGTGTTTCATGCTCTAAACAATACTCTGATATGGTATTTTGTTTGGGGTAAATGGGTTTCACAGTCTTGCTTATCTGCATGAAGCAATAGAACCAAAAGTTGTACATCGTGACATAAAATCAAGCAATATCTTGATTGATGAAGAATTCAATGCTAAGGTTTCCGACTTTGGATTGGCCAAACTTTTGGGTGCAGGAAAAAGTCATATCACTACCAGAGTAATGGGGACTTTTGGGTGAGTCTACTACGTTAATAACTCTTTCCTTTCTCATAGCTTCTTGCATGCTTGGTTTGGTTAATTCTTCTATCTTGTGCCTTGAGATTATTGGAGATGATTTCTGGTCGAATACTGCTAAAGACTGTTTTGTTGTGCATCTACTTAAGGTACGTGGCACCTGAATATGCAAATACAGGCTTGTTAAATGAAAAGAGTGATGTCTACAGTTTTGGTGTACTGCTGCTAGAAGCAGTCACTGGAAGGGATCCTGTGGACTATAGTCGGCCTGCAAATGAGGTATCTTACTGTAAGCTTTATTGGCTACTCAACTTATCCCCTACTTTGGTTTGTGACAAGTCTTCCTTATTGTGAAAAGATACATATATGTTTATTCTTGCAAGGAAACCTGAAATGTAATGCTACTTGTGCCTGTGGTAGGTCAATCTTGTTGAGTGGCTGAAGATGATGGTGGGCACTAGAAAAGCAGAGGAAGTCGTTGATCCAAACCTTGAACTTAAACCCTCAACCCGAGCACTAAAACGTGCCCTTCTGGTTGCCTTAAGATGTGTGGATCCTGATTCAGAGAAGAGACCCAAAATGGGTCAGGTTGTTCGAATGCTTGAAGCTGATGAATTTCCATCTCGTGAGGTGCTGATTAAATCTTTGCTCTACTTCTTTCTCTGTCAAATGTTGTGGATTAATTTGAAATAATGATATGCATTTTTATCTTTGGCAGGATCGGAGGAACAGAAGGAGCCGAACAATTAGCATGGAAATTGAATCCATGAAGGAGAATTCTGGTTCAAATGACATAGAAGGCAAGGTAGGGGCATCAGAGAGTGATGGTACATCAGAGAGATCTCATAGGAAGACCTAAGCACTCACAAGAAGACCTGAGTGATACACTCACCCCAGATGGGATTTGAGGCTTTCCTTAAATTAAATTGGAAGTCACCTATACAATATAGAGTTTGTTAAAAGAAATGCCTTGATTGAGCAATCAGATTGAGGATTACCCCTTCTGGTATCTGAAAATTGTTATTGCAATGCAGAGCAGAGACAGAGCATTGCTCTCTAATCTGGGATTTGTTACTGTCTGAGGGTGCGGCAGGGATAAAAGAAAAGGGGGGGGGGGGGTTGGGTTTGGGAAGGGAAGAAATTATTGTATAGATATGTTTTTAGTGTTTAATGGGGCTTTCTTTCTTTTGCTATATGATTCTTTTCTTTCTTCCCTCCTGTTTTTTTTTTCTTTGGTGGGGGTGGGTGGGGGGAACTTCTTTTGATCACTTTGTTCTTTCTATCACAATTTAGGCTGGTAAGACTCTTCATTAGTTTTCTTTTTTGGTTAACCTTTTCCTCTCCTGTTTGTGAAGATGATATAATCCTTTAAATCATTCCTTGCTTTCTATTGTCTTTTGTTGTAATGGGTTGGTTTACTTGTGGTAGAATTATGCTTATTCCATTGTCTCCTCCCTTTACCTTTTCTCTATCCACTCTCTATGATTCAAGTTTGCAGAAAATTATTGCTTCCTTCTTTTATTTATTTGCCTTTCTTTCTTTACGCAACAGAGTTAATGGATGGGACCACCCTGAGATCTGAACTTCTGGTGATGATTTGGTATTTCTTTTCTTTTTTTCTTTTTTGAAAGTAGGGAGCTTACTGGGTTTATCTTCAGAGTTTGATTCTGGGGTTCCAAACTCTGAAATTTGTGGGAAGTGCAAGTTTTTCTCTGTGATGACCCACAACAATGCAGCATTGTTGTGGGGTTTGATCTTTTCCATTTTAGTGAGAGAAGGGAAAAAGAAGTTTGTGGGATCCATATGACATTGACTCCTGAGGATCTGCTGATGGTCATGAATTTCAGTGCTGCAGTTAAAGACAAGAAAGAGATGGAACACAACTACCGCACAAAGTGAGAGGAAGTGGGCCATGCAGAGGCCCAGAACCGCATAAGATATCCTCTTGCTTTTCTCTCTCTTTCAAGTACTTCCTTCTATTGAGCTGTCAAAATCTATCCTTCACAGTGAGTTTTACTGGATCATGTGCATTTTTTTTTCTTTGAGGTTTCACTCGATGGAAATGGTCTGCTTTTAGCGGAGTCTAGTCATTTACGTCCGGACAGGGCATTTGTGCGTGCATTTAGTTTGCTAACTATCCTGTCCATGGTTACTTAAGTTAGTTGTCGGGTGTCATGGACAATGTATATAGCAGCCATACGGCTTACGTGGACATAGAGGACTTAAGGCCTTTTACAGGTTGTAGGCTCTTTAAGTCTGTTGATGTTGTGCTCATAGGGGTCACTAAGCTTAATCTTTTAACGTCAAATTTTAAAATTTTGAATTTGATCTCAAAACTGCACACACTAAGTTTTCCGGTTGTGAATATGAAAGGAGGAAAGATTACAATCTTTGCATCTTTAAACATGAGACAAAATCTGAAAATCATGCAAGAGATAACTTGCATTGTTGCATGATAATAAAAATTCATCAATTTCACATAATAATGAAATTGGACCATACAAGATAAGCTAAACTAAAATCAGTCCAAACCTTAAATTTATTGCTTGAGATTATCATCGTACCAGAAAGTTCCTCCACAAAATGAAATTGTCTTTAGTGAGTCTATAACGGTCATTATTCGTCATCGTTTTCAGGTATTTTTTTTAAATGTTTGTTTATTTATTTATTTATTTATATCTATTTAATTATTTATGATTTGGGTGGTCAGTCAGAAACACGCTTTGGTGGTGACGGCAGTGGTGTCTTTTTCACCCAGAAAGAAAGTAAGAAAGATAGAAAAAGAAATAAAAAGAGGCAATGATGAATTTATGCAAATGACCAGAGGAGAGCTTTTAGATTCTAAGGCTTTATCGCTGCCAACTGCGAACTGCAAACTGCAAACTGCACTGCACTTGCATGTGTAAGCTTTTGAATTCGTTTGACAAATTTGCCAGAAATCAGACAATGTGTATGGGGCCATGGGCCTATTTGGCCGAGCCAGCGCACGTCACTTTACTTGCTCTTATCTTTTTCTTTTTCATGTTTACCAAAAAAAAAAAAAAAAAAAAAAAACCTTTTCTTTTCCATGACTCCAACGGGGTACTTGTGGCTAGGACTGCAACTGGGCCGGGCTTTTGTAGTCCCAAGCCCAGCCCTATATGGTATAATTTGAGTCCATTCCAGCCTTGGCCCTAGTTCAGGGCCAATGATTATTGTCCCTGGCCCTAAGCCCTATAGGGTCAAGCCAAGCCCATTCCCGCCCTAATTGGCCCTAATTGGGCCGAGTCGGGATGGGTTGGCCCTGATTGGCCCTGACCCTGATTGGCCCTAATTGGCCTTGACCCTGATTGGCCCTAATTGGCCCTGACCCTGATTGGCCCTAATTGGCCCTATCCTTGGCCCTGTCCCTGGCCCTGATTGGCCCTGGCCCTAATTGGCCTTGTCCCTAGCTTTAATTGGCCATATCTTTGGTCGTAAATATCAAATGTAAGATAGGTAGAAATTAAAATACATATTAAAATAATTAAATACTTAAATTCCAAACTCAGTTCTAGAAAATAAAATAGTAAAGATGTCAACAAATAATCCAAAACTTATATTCAATATGTATTTAACTATTTATACCCATTTAGATTTTAGAGAAATAGATAAATCCAAATTTCTAGGGTTTTTTAATTTGCTATTCGATGAAAATTATGGTTATCATATGTAAACTTGAAGGGAAAAATAAAAAGATTTATCTCAATTCTCAATTAATTTCTAGCTTCTAAGACAATGGTCAAACTTCATTCCAAATTTCCAATTTGTCTTTCCCCCAAGTTTCTCTCTCTCTCTCTCTCTTTATTCTGTTTTTTCCTTTGGTTTTTCTCCGGCAGCAAAAAGTTAAAATTATTCATGAAATAGAATAAGTAGAGAGAAGAATTGTAATTAAATTTAGGCATATTTGAAAGTCAGGTCAATTATAGAGAATGTCACACAAACTCTTTTTGTAAACTTAGAAACATCAGAGATTCAGAATTCAAAAGGAATCTGATAAATGAAAATTTTATCTTCAAAGTCAAGAATTTAAGCCTTAGGTAAGTATATTTTCATTCACTTTTCATTCACAACTGTTCAATAAATTGATATCTTTATTCAATACAAAAAAAATCATATTCAAAACCTTATTAACAAGTAAATCGACGATAATTTAGTACTCAACAAACAAAAAAAAAGTATTTTTTTCATAGTTAAAGAAAATGATGTTTTAGTTACAAACATAATATGTTTTTAATAAATTTTTTTGAAATATCAAAGTAGATTTGTTAGATATTCATGATGAGAAGTTGGGGGTGTAGATTTGTTAGATATTAATTCTTTATGTAATAGTTTTTATTATTTATAATATATTATCTCGCCTTAGTCAAAAAACAAAATCCATATTTTATTGAACTAAAAATGACGTTGTTGGAAAAATAAAATTACCTTAAAAATAATATAAAAAGTGAATTTATAGTCTAATATGATCAAAGTGACTAAATGTCAAAATCAAGACTCATATCAATGTTAATATGAAGATCAGGGTAAAATTATAGTACTGTAGTACATGATCATCGTCAAATTAATATTAAGATTAGAGCCAAAATTAGGGTCAGGATCAGGGCCAAAATCAAATAGATGCTTATTACATTGGTAACGAGGTTATAATTTATTTTTATTAATTTTCTACAAAACATGATCATGTTTCTAAAATTTGACACGTGTCAAGTATCCACCTATATGTATTACAATTAATTCCTCTCCATGTGGGTGGAGGGTCCAGAGTCTTTAGACTCAAATCAAGGCCAGAATCAGGATCAGGATCAGGGCTAATATCAGGGCCAAGATCAGGGCCAGGATCAGGGCCAAGATCAGGGCCAGAATCAGGCCAAGATCAGGGCCAAAATCAGGGCTAGGATCAGGGCCAAAATCAAGGTCTGGGTCAGGGCCAAAAATCAGGGACGGGCCGGGATGGGTTGGGCGGGCCAGAGAGTAATCCCAGGCTCGCCCTTGGCCCTAGTTCAGGGCCAGAATATTTTGGCCCTAAGCCGCCCTTAGGGCCAAAATCTTTAGCCCAAGCCCTATTCGGGCTCAGGGCGGGCTTAGGGCGGGTCAGGGCCGCCAGGGCCAAACTTGCACCCCTACTTGTGGCTGCCAAGCTACTATATAAGAGTTTTGTGTAATAGGGGTTAAACTCGGAATAAACCACTATCATGGTAAAAATCATGTAAGCCACTTTTAATATTATAAGACTAAAAATAAAATGAAAAATATCACTTACCTCCCCTCTTAGCTGGACAAATAGCACTTACACCCCCTCTTAGCTGGATAATATCACTTACCTCTCCTCTTACATAACAAATATATTAATCACTCCCCTCTGTTAACTTTTTCAGTACATACCCTTTTAAATTTTTTTTTTATCAAACAATTAAAAAAACCCAAAATAGTAGTATGCTTTTAATTTTATAAACATACCTTGTGTTTTTTTAATTGTTTGATAAAAAATTAAAAAAAAAGGGCATGTTGGGCTTTTAATAATTAAAGATAATTTGCGTTTTGGTTTTGGTTTTTAATAACTATTTTAATTGGGGGTAATTTAGTATTTTAACTATTAAGGTGATTACAACTAGCCAAGGGTAGTTTAGGGTTTTAGAAAAATATTTAACGGTAAAAGTTAAATTTAACCGAGAAAGTTAACAGAGGGGGTGTTTGATATATTTGCTAGGTAAGAGGGGAGCTAAGCGACATTATCCAACTAAGAGGGGGTATAAGTGCTATTTGTCCAGCTAAGAGGGGAGGTAAGTGATATTTACCCAAAATAAAATGATTCCCTAATTATTCTTATTTAATACATTTTTATATATTTTTTATAATGGGGGTGAAACTCAGAGTAAATCACTATGTTGTGAATAAATCACCCAAGATCCGATTTGCATTGGTCCAACTGAGACTAACCAATGGTTCAAACCAAATACAGATCAACTTGAAAGCCATATAAGGATTTAATCCTATCCATTAGATTTAAAGCGTTCATTCGATGGCTGGAAGAAGATCTAGTCAATAAAATGAGTCTATAAATAAAGTCTGAAGCATGTACACAAGGTAACACACTCTAATTCACCGAATCTACTTGCACTTTTCCCGCCTTAAGTATTCAAATGCTTCCTAAGCTCCAAGGAGCTCTGCAACCTAAAACCACTCACTGACTTGATCGTCGGAGACAGAGCGTTGATCTAGCTGGTCAGCTCCGTTTCTAACAAATTTGCCAGAAATCAGACAATGTGTATGGGCCTATTTGGCCAAGCCAGTGCACGTCACTTTACCTGCTCTTACCTTTTTCTTTTCCATGACTCCAACGAGGCACGGTTCCTTGTGGCTGCCCAGCTATAAGAGTTTTTTTTTTTTTAATTTGTTATAATAGGGGTGAAACTCGGAATAAAACCACTATTGTGGTGAAAATCATATGTCAACCACTTGTAATATTATCAGACTAAAAATAAAGTGATTCATATCACTTTAAATGGTAAAATGACCTAATTATTCTTATTTAATACCCTTTCAAGTTTTTTTTTATTTTTTTATATTTTATATTATAGGGGTGAAACTCGGAGTAAATCAGTGTCATGGTAAAAATTATATGTCAACCACTTTTAAAAATATTATGACTAAACGTAACGTTGCTGGCCATGGAGTTTGTGTTAGAGGATTATCGGAACAGAGCACTCACTCTCCTTTGCTCTCTGGTGGATTGACTCTTGCATACTGCATGTTGCTCTCACTTCTTTTCCTAAGAATGTTGTTGTTGGCGATCTGACACCCCCTTTGGCATAGTGGATCCAAATCCACAATATACATAAAGACTGCTACAAGGAGCCACTACTGTCAGAAGCGGCTTCAGTGTTTTGTAAGGTGGTTGATATTCAAATCAATATCAAGGCCTCAAGTCTACCCCCGGATGCAACTCGGGTGAAAGTCATGTATGATCTTAACCTGCCGGTGGAATTGCAAGTGTCGATTCGTAATATCAAAGGTGAAGTGTATCTAGCAAAGTGCCTCTTTGAGCTGAAGATGATTTCTACTCGTTGTGGACGTGTGTCTCATGGAGACCAATCTTGCCCATACTGAAAGCTACTGGATGGGATCCCAAATATTGAGTCCCCTCTCACTAGATCCTTTGTGAAGGCTAAGACATGCCCTATCCTATTGGGCTCATCCAAAATTTACTCAACTAAAACACTAGAGAAGTTCCTTTAACTTAAAACTATAAAATTATCAAATTTAAGAAACAACCACCGTAAACCGGCCATGACATCGATGGTTGTGGATGAGACAAATCCGATGGCAATGGAGTGTGACGAAGTGAGAGAGGATATTCCTAGCAAAGAATAAAAAATGATGAAGTGTATTTGGTAGGATACAACTTGCAAGCTCTTTTGATGAGGAATATAAAGAAGGAGAAAAATATAAATCCAATGGTAAGTTCGTTTGTGATGACAAAGCTACCCAAACTTGTGAGCCACTAAAATGTGGTGCATTCATGGAAAAAGAATTGGTACCAGAAGGGGCCCAAACGGTGAACATCTATCATGTATATTGCAACAATGAGTTGGCCAATGGGGGCTGCCAAGGCAATAGGGTGAAGGGGGAGTGGAGAAGCCTTTAGAAACTGATGAGAATTGGAGGGAAGAGGAAGGACACCCCACCCGCAAGAGGAAGAGGCCTTCAAACAACAATATTCTTCCTTTTGACCCTATGGACTCATTCCAGTGTTTTGTCAACTCTCTCCTATCTAACTTCATTAACCCTGATTCTCTTCTAAACTCCATGAAAGAGGATATTATGATGCGGATTTTTGATAGGGCAATTCAGAATATGCTACACCCCTTCTCCAATACTTTTTATCAAGCACCATCACAGGATCAACCACTGATGGACAACCAGGTGACCCCCGTTTCTCATTTCTTGTGGTTCTTAGATAACTTTGCTATTTTTATTTTAGATTGCTATTCTTGTTTCTTCCAATTTGTCTGCAAAACTGCAAAATACTTCTCCTAATATCCATTTGTTCTCCATGTTTTCTAACACTGTTGGTGGTTGATTGTGTGTATTCCTTCAGGCCTTCAACGGTAGCTTTCATGCGTTCTATCCTTAGTCTAGTAATCTTAGTAGTTGTTGTCTTCACTATTTTGATACTTCTCTCTGATAGTTTGTGCTATCTTATCTATCTGTGGCCTGGATTTCATTTTGAAGGGAAGTGGAGAGAGAAGTTAGTAAGTATGAAATTATTAAGCTGGAATGTACGTGGAATCAATGGAAATTTTACTCTTTTGAGATTAGAGAAATTATGCAGAAAATATAATCCTGATATTCTCTTCCTTTGTGATCCTAAATGTAAGAACTCCAATGCTGTTCTTAACCATTTTCATGGGACCTTGTTATCTTATAATTCTTTGCATTTTGTTCCCAGTAAAGGATTAAGAGGTTTCCAAGGAGGATTTTGGGTACTTTCCAACCAAATACACCCTTCCTTTGTGGTTTTCTCCAATGATCACCTTGTCGTGTTTAATTTTGTGATTCCAACTTTCACTGAGTGGTAATCTTTATTTACACTCCCCCTCAATACAACCTTCGGAAACTGGTGTGGATTGAACACTCGTCTCTAATCTCCTCGCTCTCTGATCCTTTTATCATATGTGGAGATTTTAATGGGTTGTTATCTCCAAATGATAAATGTGGGGGTGTGTTTAAACCATCATCTGCCCTTCCTCACTTGAATGGGATCATCTATAATTTCCATCTGCATGAGTTGAATGGGGAGGGTCCCAAGTATACTTGGTCTAATCATAAGAAACCCCCCCATCTCACCCTAGAAACTCTTGATAAAGCTTTTGCCTCACTGGACATCAAGTTCAGTTGAACTACAGGATTATGTGGTGACTTACTTTGAAAACTATCATAAAGTGGGTTCCTACTTGGGACACCCAGAGTTGTTGTCTGTGATTCCAAAAGTGCTAATGGATGATGATTGTTTATTACTTGAAGGTTTGCCCTCTAATGAGGAGATCAAAGGAGTGGTATGGGACCTAGATCCTGACAGTTCTCTAGGACCAGATGGCTTTCCGGGAAGTTTTTTCCGCAAATGCTGGAATATTGTTTCAGCCGATTTTGGGGCTGCTGTTCGATCCTTCTTTCGAAAAGGAAAACTTCCGAAAGGGATAAATAATTGTTTCCTCACTTTAGTTCCCAAGGTGGAGAATGCAGCTACACTGGACAAATTTCGGCCTCTATGTATGGGGAATTTTTTTTTGCAAAACATTGTCAAAGATAATGGCTTCTCGACTGAGTCCTCTTTTGCCTAAGCTTATTTCTGAGGAGCAAGGAGCTTTCCAGAAAGGTAAGATGATTTCTGAAAATATTGTTGTCGCTTCTGAACTTACAAATATTTTACATTCTTCTGTTAGAGGGGGAGGGATGGGAATTAAGATTGATATTATGAAGGCTTATGATACCCTATCATGGGAGTTTTTATTCTTGGTCTTGAAGGCTTTCGGATTTTCAAATAGATGGGTTGGTTGGATTCATGAGATGCTTCAATCTACTAGAATCTCAGTTTTATTGAATGGGGGACCAGTTGGATTCTTTGGAGTTGAGAAAGGGCTTCGGCAAGGGGACCCTTTATCTCCTCTTCTTTTTCTTCTTGGAGAAGAGGTACTATGCAGGGGCATTCATTCTTTGATAGCTGTTGGTAGATTGAGAGCTTTGCCAGGTCCCAGGGGAGTAGAAGTTCCTTCCGTTCTGATTTATGCTGATGATATTTTTATTTTTTCAAATGCTTCTTTATGTTATGTTAAAGCTTTGAAAAATTTCTTATCGAAGTATCAAGAATTTTCGGGTCAACATATTAGTTTGGAGAAGAGTAAGCTTTTTCTTGGACGTGTGCCTCCTAGTCGAAAACAGAAAATTGTGGACATATTAAATATCCCAATTGCTCTCTTTCCTACTCGATATCTGGGGATAGATATTTTTAAAGGAAGAGTTACTCGTGTCAGATTGCTGTTAGTTTTAGACAAGATTAAGAATCGGCTACAAGGGTGGTGTGGAAAGCTGTTATCTTTGGCAGGTAGAGTGGAGTTGGTATGTTCAGTTATTTCTAGCATGCCAATTCATAATTGTTCAGTGTACTGGTGGCCTAGCTTTATTATTTCTCAAGCAGAGGCTTGGATGCGTAACTTCATTTGGACAGGGAGTATAGAGGCTGTGAAGAAGGTTACAGTGTCTTGGGAAAAAGTATGTACTCCAAAATGTGAGG
Organism: Hakea prostrata; assembly: GCF_041222555.1. Lineage (NCBI taxonomy): Eukaryota > Viridiplantae > Streptophyta > Magnoliopsida > Proteales > Proteaceae > Hakea > Hakea prostrata. The sequence goes on from NC_142608.1 coordinate 38,407,576, forward strand.
GTGGTTTGGGTATTCGAAGATTAAGAGATGTCAATTTTGCTTCCTTATGCAAGTTGGCTTGGACAATTAAACATAAACACTCTGTTTTTGCTCATTTTTTAAAGGGGAAGATGGTGGACAAAAGGGGAAATTTAAAGATTTATGGGTAGCAGTCCTCGTTGATGTTGGAATTGAGGAAGGTTTGGGGTTTTGTTCAAGCTAATGAACGGTGGAAATGGTCAGTTGGAAATGGTCAGAATATAAATTTCTGGTTTGACAGATGGTTGGGGAATTTTACCATTGCAGACTATGTTGATATTCCTCTAGATTTAGAGGGTCATTTGAAATTGACTGTAGCAGATTGTTTACAGCAAGGGGAGTGGATATTTCCGTCAGTGGACAATGCCAAATTTCAAGAGGTAATCTCTCTTATTATGTTATATCCTGTACCTTGTGCTGGTTTTGTTGATGTTTGTCACTGGCAAGGTTCAGTGGGGGGAGAGTTTAGTTTTCGATCGGCATGGGATCTCTATCGTAGAAAAGGAGAACAACTGGAATGGGTTAAAAGTATTTGGAAGACTTCTTTGCAATCTAGACAACAAGTTTTCTATTGGAGACTTTTTCATGATAGGCTACCTGTTGATGCCTTGTTGTCTCGGAAAGGGATTATGCTGGCCTCTCGTTGTAATCTATGTGGTAAAGCTTCAGAGGACATAGGACATCTCTTTCTTTACTGTAAAACCCAGCCCTAACCTTGACCCGGAAACCTTGTTATTTGTAGGTCCGATGACCCGAAGTAAAGTAAGAAGTCAGCTTTGGGCCATCCCAGTAGAGGACTTGGTGTCTGGCTTTGAATCCATGAAAGTTGATGATGAGGTTCTATTTATGGAAACTGAATCCTGATGAAGATCTAATTAGTTGATGGACTTGGAGTGCTCTCTATCTTGGTTTGAAGGCATTTCTACCTATTAGGTAAGTCACTTGACTTGTGTGCAAAACCCCTTTAGGATTGGATTTGATCTGGACCTTCAATTCCCTGTTTTGGTCTTGCTGTCAGCATTGGTCGACTGATTGGTCGACTGGGCCAGTCGACCAATCCACTCGACCAATGAGTGCTGTCTTTGGCAATTAGGGTGTTCTTGCTCTATTTAAGTCCAATCTCGAGTCCACTTCGTATTTGCTGCCTCCAAACCCTCTGGAACGAACCAAAGACCTCTGCAAGTCATCTCTCTTGCATCCTTGGTGTTTTCTTGACGGATCTTCGTCGAAACTCTTCTTTTTGCATCAAAAGGTATGTCTACTCTCTCTTCTTCTCCTCCATCTTTGTTTTTCTTTCCTTTTTGAGTTGAGACAGTAGAAGAGATGTTGCATTCTCTGTTGCAAACATCTCTGAACATGTTCTCATGATCATCCTAAGGATTTGAGGCTAGAACAATGATCTTAACCATGATCATTGCAAGCTTTTGAAGGAATCATGATCAAACCATGATCTAATCTTTGTTAAACTTCTAATCTGAATTCTGATATCTTTGGTTCTTCTATGTTGATCATGTTAGTAGTTAATTACTGTGTTTTCCTTCCATGATCCATAATCTATAGATCTCTAGTGTTCTCTTCTACCTTACTATGTGTTCTTCATGATACATGGTAATTACATATATGGTAGGTTTTATTTCCTTATTTAGATTTATGTTTCTAAGCCTTGTTCCTTGAAGATCTAAGTATGTTTTCATGATACCATTACCGAAAGCAATGATCCATCCTCCTATTGTTCTTGTCTTTGTTTTCTATTTCAAATTCATCAAGATCCATGGTTGATCTAGTTATGGTAACTTTTTGTTTCCTAATTTGGATCTTGATATCTTGATTTGATTGGTGTTTTGAGGTCCCCTATATGTTAGAATACTACTGATGTAGTCTACCCCTTGATTAGTACCCTTTTGAACCACCAAATTCGGATTTCATATCTTAAAACTCTGATTTTATAGGCTACTGTCTGCATTGGTCGACTGATTGGTCGACTGGACCACTCGACCAATCCACTCGACCAATGAGTACAGCAACTCCAGATTTGGTCTGTTTCGGATGTTTTGATATCTTTTCTGTTAGGGATCTTTCCTAATATGTTGTATATACTTGTTTAGGACCTTCTTCTCAAGTTTGCCAAGATCTTACTTGATTTCTTAGGATTCCTTTGCGAGTTATAAAAGGTAAGGATGGTTATTTCCTTAATTACATAGATAGCATGAATCTAGTTTCTATATTTGAATATCATAGATATGATTCCTAAATTAGATTCTTACAATGATATACTACTGTTGCATAACTTTGATTACAGTAGCATTACTTATTCATATTAAATTGATTCATGTATGATTTACTTACCAATGTTATACAAATGATGGTAATTATTGATTTCTTTCCATATATGGAGTTACCATATATGTGATGATATGAATTGATGCATGTGTATGCTTAAGTATGGTTTGGAAAGGAGAGGTGTCGTTTCGACACTTCTGTCCTTGGACTACTACGGGAATATTATGGGATGTTTCCGGAGATGCCCTCTGGACACCTTCCTAAACTGTTGGATGACATATCTAGGATTGTCTAGTAGTGTTTGGCTAGGATGTCCTGTTATGTCGGACCCTAATCGGAGGGGTATTGAGACCGAACGACCCGTGGTAGCAATGGGGATTCATGGGCGCTCAAGACCGGTAACCAACCCGTGAGAGGACAGGAATCACATTGTGGGGGCCATTTATTGGTAGGGTTGCATATGATTAGACTTGGGCTCACGGGCGCTTAAGACCGGTAACCAACCCGTGAGAGGACGTGAGAGCTTCCCGTTTACCATATGTGGATAACCAATAGGGTTGATGAGTCCGTAGTCCGAGTTGGTCGGTGCCATAGGATACGCCGACTCTAGTGTGAAGGATACCGGAAAGGATCGTCGGGGACGAGGAATGGAAGTATCTGGATCCGACTTGATGTAACTAAGTAGAAGACTTGCATTTGGCTAGGTTTTACCCCGACATGCGCCAAGACTTATACCAAATGGTTGTGAGAGAGTGTGTTGACTTAACCCCCCGCCAAGGTTTGTCCCGAGGGATGAAGGACCCATTACCAATCGGCTACTCGAGACCGGTGAAATGATCCGTGAGAGAATCCAAGATATCTTAAATGGTTGAGGATGTGAGTGGACTTTCCTAAAGAAGTACGGTGTTATGACTTAAAGCATGTCTGCCAATAGAGACCAGCATACATAGAGTTAGACTCATTCATTCATTGTTTGTCTCATATCATATTGCATTCATGTTTGTTCTGGAATTCTGCCATTTATGTTATTATGGATTTTTAACTGCCTTACTGAGTTTCTTTGAAACTCATTCCTTTATTGTACAATGTTGTTAGACTATCCCTGCAGTACTTGAGTGTTATGACAGTCCCTATGAAGAAGCGCAAGGCGAAGAGGCATATCTCCAGGAAGGTGATTGCGGTTACCACAATTACTCTGAAGATCCCGCGAGTGGTTATGCTCCATACGATGCTTAGTCCGACCATTGAGTGGAAGCGTCCTTGTGCCATTTATGAGATTTACACTTACAAGGATGTTGTCTATAAAGTGGAGAACAATTTAGTTACCCAATGTACTTGTTACTGGGATTAGGTTTTGTCTAGTTTATTCTTTTAGAGCTACTTTTCCGCTGTTTGTAAAGTGGGATTTTTGCCTCGCTTTACTTATCTGTTTGATACTCTGATTATATTTAGTATTCTAATTCATTTATGATTCATTCTTTCTTTATTGGATCTATGATTTATCTTCCGCACTTTTATTATAATTGTTCATGATTATGTTATTGTTTATGTGGGAGGTTGATCACTCGATACCTGATCTTCGGGCTGTGGATCACACTCTCGGGTATGCCAGATAGGGTACCGGCTGGGAGGGCGTGACATTTACTGCTCATTTTCACGTGGATGTGGAGAAGCTTTTGCAGCAAAATTTGGTTATAGTTGGACAGTAAAAGATTCGATTGTAGAGTCGTTCAAGGCTTGGAAACACTAGGCTTCATAGTCTCCTTTACAGACTGCTTGGATTAATGGATGTTGTTTGCTTTTATATTTTCTTTGGATGGTCCGCAATCAAATCCGGTTTGAAAATTTAAATTTCAGGACTGATGAGGTGATGAGTTTAATTTTTTCAGACTTAGTACAGTTTGGCTTTAAAATGGATGGAAGAAAAGTAACTCCTACCATTTTTTCGGATGCAAGAAGACTGGGCCTTCACTTCTTTGTTTTTAGTGCTGCTCCTCCACAAGAAATTTTTTGGTGTCCTCCTGCTGTAGGTTGGGTTAAACTAAATATTGATGGGTCTTCTTTAGGCAATCCAAGAAGGTCTGGCGGTGGAGGAGTCTTTCGAAATGAAGTTGCTGTGGTGGTTTTCAATTTCAGTATTTTTTTAAATGTTAAAACTAACTTTGAGGCTGAATTGGAAACTTTCATTCACGGATTACATTGGGCAAGGCATTTACAAATTAATAAGCTTTGGGTAGAAAGTGATTCCAAAGCTGTGGTGACTTTAATACAGCAGAAGAAAATACCTTGGTATATCTTTCATATGTGGAGAGAGTTACAAGAATATTTGTTGACTATCGATTGGAAGATTTCACATTGCTATCGTGAAACTAATACAGTGGCAGATTTTTTGGCAAATTCGGCAACTAGAACAAGAATTTCTGATATTAACATTCCTTGGTCAGCTTCAATCCTTAATGAACTTGATATGGATGCCTCTAGACGTCATAGATTTCGTTTTATAAGTTAGTGGTTTCTAATCTGAGCAGGAACCAGTGAGGAAGGGTGTATTGGGGGCAACAGTTGTTGCGGGTAAGGGAGGTTGGTTCTTTATACGGTATTAATTGATGTATTTTTAATATTTCTTATTCGCTTAATATAATGATCCTTTTAGCGAAAAAAAAAGGAGGCATCTTTTCAACTACCAAAAAAAAAAAATCCGACGACCACCGCTTGAATGTTGGTTGCGTGTTAACTGGACTCGGTTAGAATGGCTTGTCCGAATCCGGATCATCTCCCCGGGGAGCTGTGCTCCCCCATGGCTTCCTGGCCACAAAAATCAGTGGGAAGTGTTTTTCACCGTGGGCCCCACTGATATTTGTGGTCAGGAAGCGTCGCGGTCGCTGATCCGGACTCGGCTTGTCCACTCCCTTTGGGCGCAATTTACTTCCAATGCCTCCTTCAAGTTACATATTGCCTCTAGTTTCAATGCCTTGCCGTACTTCACTCTAATGCCTTTAACCATACACCTCCCTAGAATCCATTACAATTGGGGAATGGTGCTACGCTAAGGCAATTTTAACAAGACTATGTGGTCTTTATGAATTCAGATCTCCACTTCAAGTTACACATACCTTTGTCTAATTGAATGCAAACCTTATCTTTGCCTCTTTGTTTGTTGGTCTATGTATATGATGCTCCTCTGAAGTCTGGGTCCATGAGACCCCACAGTTATTCATCATTGTTCCAAAGCTACTGCAATCAGTAGAATGTCTCTGTTACCATTACATTTCTCTTTCCAAAGCCAGTAGGTGTGAAAACCACCTAAATAAATCCGTGGGTACTCTTGTCGCATTGTACCAATCCTCTCTAATTTCTACTAGATAAACAAAATGATAAGATGATATTCAAATATAAATCATGGTTTGAGTAATTGGATTGAATTAATCAAATTATGTTTTTTGAACTGAGGCTAGATAAGCCTCCGCTTATCCATATGTCAGCTACATTCACAGGATCAATAGCAAGGGTATAAGGCGGAATCTTTAGATATTGGCTGCAAAATACACCTCCTCATGAATTTGCTGGTGGTTCTACAAATTTTGCAGAAGAATTTTAAACCTTTGTATTGGGTTTAGTGCATACAAGATATCTTCTCTTGACTAAGGAATGGGTAAAATCTATGATTTTTCTAGTGAAGGTATTGTTGATGTAACTTAGAGGGGTGGCGGGTGGGGGTGAATAGGCACTACTGGTGGACATTACAATATTTTTGGTTAATTGCAAATTTACACTTCAATTGGCAAATTTAAAGTAAATTGAACAAATTGTAAACACCCACTATGCAAAAGATTTCTATAGTGATTTGACTTAGCAAGTCTACTTTCACTCCTCTCTTTCATAAGAGAGATTTTCACTAGTGACCTCTTTTAATACAATGGGTAGAGAATTAAACCCTTATAAATCTTTGTTGGTCAAGGACAAGAGTACCCCTTACAATTTTTGTTTATCCTAAGGCAAGAGTACCCCTAACCAATCCTAATCCACCTAAACTAGAATTAACAACAATCAAATACAAGAGTTTGTTAAAATATTACCTAACAATGAATGCGACACTTTACCCATTATTTGTGAGTGATGCAATATGGAAAGAATGCATGAGATAAATGTATGCACCACAAGTGAATTGCCCCAAAGCTTTTAATCACCTCAACTTAAAAAAAACATGCCTCTTTTCTTTGGATGTATTTCAAGGGTTGAGTGAATGTGAGAGGCAAGAACAAATCAACCTTTGACGATTTGAGAGCTTAAGAGTAAGTAAGGACTTGGGAGCTAGTATTCAATGCACAAGATAGAGACTCTTAAATGGGGATGGTTGTGCTTATAAAGGTGGCATTCAAGTCTTTGGCCCAACCCTCCCCCCCCTAAGTAGTTAGAATTAACAATTAAATTATGACTAAAACGATGCGCCATTTGGGCGAACGGTGTGCCTTTTGCCTAATATAGCTGTTGGAATCTAGACATTGGGCTACAATTGCTCAAATAGATCACCTTTGGGTCCAAATGATGCACTGTTTCATGAGATGGTAGACCATTGACCCAGATAGATTGTCCTATTTGGCCACTATGATGCACTCCATTTCTCAGGGTGCACCGTTTGTGCACATACAGTGCGCCATTTCTATCAAACGGTGAACCATTTGTAACAATATTTGGATTTGAAGGGGGTTTTGGTCCACCTAGCCAACCCTAAGTCCACACATAGCACGCACACACCCTTAGCATGCCCTAGGTCAATCTAATGTTATGGTGCACATGATTTCATTAAATATAGGTGCAATTACATTCATGGGTGCATGATGTGTCCTTGGTTCTAAATATGTTAAGTTTCATCTTGAGCTTGATTTTATCTTTATTCTTGCTCTTGATTCTTCTTTTACTCCATTCTTTATGCTCAACTTGACTTAGTCTTCATTTTCACTTTGACTTGGTTTTTGCTTTGCCTTGACCTTTGGCATTTAATCTTGAGTTGGGCTTGGTCCATTTATTCTTAGCTTGAACTAAGCACATACAACTCAATATAACCATTAATACATTGTGTTTGTTATCATCAAAATTTAATGGAGGCTGATGTCATATTAATGTGGCAATGCTGACATTGCCTTTCTCTAATAATTTCCCTATTTTTTATGATAACAAACACATGAATAGTGAAAAATGTGAATACTCATTAATAATAAGAATTCATCAATCATATGCACATGTTTTCATCATGAGTTACCTCTCTCTTTCTCTTTCTCCCCCTTTTGTCATCAACAAATTACCTTAAGGATGTGGGACATGCTCCCCCTCAAATATTTCTTCTCCTTAACATATGCTCCCCCAAAACTCCTTATGCGTGGTTAAAAAATATATGGCAGATGACAATATGAGACAAGGGATAATTTTCATTAATTTAAATATATCGTTACACTGTATAGTAAAATCAAGGATAGACATCATGTCATTCCAACAACAACAACCACCACCACCCCAAAAAATGGGGTTTTTACTAATCCATGCATATGATTCAACCATTCATACAAAAGACAGATGCCACCATTTCATTTCCAAAAAAAATAAAAAAAAAATAAAAATAGTGTCATACATCAAAAGATAAATCAAAGGACATCCTATGCCACATATCATGATTGATTCTCATCTAAAGACTACTACTAGGGTGCTAGAGGAGGAATCTAAAAATGGCTCATCACGTGATGCATGAGATGCTCTAGCGACTCCATATGGTCACTCACCTCTTGCTGAATAGAGTTTATGTAATCATCCATGTGATTGAGATGAGTGTTGAACTACTGCTAGATGTGTGAGAGGCGGCTATCCAAATCTGCTAGCTAACTTGATTGCAGTGGAGGACCATCATGCTCCTATTGTGGCTCACCTTCCCCTTCTACTTCCATGGCTTGGGGCTCATCTTCATGCACAGATGTAGATGATTTGGTTTGGACTTGAATTGCTTGATTGTGAGAGGGAGGGGTAGAGTGTCACGGATCTTGAGAATTGAACTAGATCCACACCAAAATGTTTAAAGATCTGTGTGAGGATGCTACCATATGGGAGACTAATGTTTTTGGTAGGGGCTGCTTGATGCATATAGCACAGTACAATATAGGGCAAAGAGAGCGGCTGATGGCAGGTGACATGGAATGCTATATAATGCCCAAGGGGAGGGGGTGATATCTAACCGATGCCTAGCCCTAAGGAGGATGTTGAGTTGAGTGAGTGATGTGGCTCACTACCCTAGGCTATTTCTTAAACATATTGTCCTTAATCCCCCTAGTTTATACCTTCCAAAACTGACTTGGCCACAATCTCCTCATACACTTGATCCAACAGGATGCCATTTGGAGGTCATCTTTAGGAGTCCAAAACACCAATGCTCCTTCAGCGGATACACCCAAGATGATATGCAAGTTAGGAATGGTTAGACTGATGTCTACTCCTTTCACCAAAGACGTGATCTTAAGGCTTTCCCCTTCACCCTCAGTCCTCAGGTTTGCATAAAAATGTCTAACAAGTCTAGGATAGGTGTTTCCATTGGCCTTCAATATTGGACCCCACCCCACGTTGTTAAACAACGTGCAAATATTCAATTGGACAAATCTAAGATGATCAACTTTCTTACTGGGCTCTATATTTCTATGCTCAATTTTGTAAATTTTCTCAACCTTATCATCCTTAACCATATCGGCCTGTGTGCATGAACATGAAGAGCCCTAGGAGCGGATGTATGCTCTCCAGGCAATGATGCACCTCTACCTTTCTAGGAAGGCATCTTGGTTCTAGGCAACCTGGACATACCCAAACTGTCAATCAAAGGGCACAATTGTTGGAATGGGAGGAAACAACTCAAAATGTTGTGATATCAACCAAAAATCGCAAGGTTTTCTCCGAGTCCGGATCAGCGACCCCGACGGGGAGCACTTTGTGCTCCTCGACACTCCCTGACCACAAAGATCAGTGGGGCCCACGGTGAAAAACATTTTTTGGAATAAAATTAAAAAAAAAATCTTTTTCACCAGTGGGACCCACTGGTTTTTGTGGTAAGAAAGCCATGGGGGAGCACAGATCCTGATTCGTTTTCTCCATGGTATACATGGGATTTGTGCCCTTTTTTATATTTCTTGAAGTTGAATCAACAGTTGCATTTTGATCCAAATAATTGCGTGTAGCAATTAAATAGTCACATCACTAGCATATCACATGGAGGAAGACAGCTGTGGCGCCCACTTGCGTTTGACTACCATTCTGTTATTCCCAGATTGACACTGAGAAGGGGGGTGAATCAGTGTCTTCAAAAATTCACTTCAATGTGAAGCTTCTTTAATCTCGAAACAAGATTAATTAGAACATTCTCGTAGCTATCAACTGCACAAGAACACGTCCACCACACACCACAATGTGGATGGGTCTACCAGACAGTGTACCACCACTCTGCAATCATGGCACTCCAATATGTGCAACAAAGAAAAAATAAATCAAAAACGCAATGCACCAGAGTTTACGTGGTTCAGCCAAATTGCCTACATCCATGGAGTAATACCCTACCTAGGGTTTCGTATATTACTCAATACACTCCTAGATATTTTGACTGCTACAACAGTCCATGAACACCAATCCCTGCTATAGTCTAAAATGCAATTCAGACAAGGGCACCAACCCCAACCCCCCTAGACAAGCTCCAACTTGCTAGGTCACAATGTAAACCAATAATTCAAGTTCCCCAAATTACATTCATGATCTAGGTTCTTCATCATTAACCATAACCTAGAAAATAATAAACAATAACTTGTGAATACGGGTTACCTCGACTTGTGTAAGATGCATGGTAACAATACTTGTTTCTCTTGGGTTATGGGCCCACCACGCTTCCGCTGCACTTTTCAGAAAGGCTAACAACAGCCCTTTATCTTTCTTGAAAGTAAGTAACTACAACCATGTTCCCTTCTTTTCTTCTGCTGCTTCTTCTTCCTTCTCTTTCACTTTCTTTCTTGTTCAGCAAAACAAAAGACTTCTTATTCCCAAGCTTTAGATCTCCAAAGCCATCCAACGTCTTCTGGTTCGACCTCCCAGCTCTTCCCAAGCTCCTCAAAATGTACTCTTCTTCTGCTGGAGTTTGCTCTCCTTTTATAGATTAATTAAACTCAGAGTTTGAATCAAACTCAGAGTTCCTATCTGACTTAACCAAGGAGTGTTTTAACGTACAAATCGGACTAACTTAGAGATCTCCAATGAACAATCCCACCGTTGGATTTGAAGATCAAGAAGTTTTGAAGCTCTCCTCCAAAAATCGGGTCAATCGGACACTGGATGACCATCCGATGAAGAGGTTGATCAAAACTGGACTCAGAGTTTGAATCAAACTCAGAGTTCCTATCTGACTTAAACAAGGAGTGTTTTGACGTACAAATCGGACTAACTTATAGATCTCAAATGAACAATCCCACCGTTGGATTTGAAGATCAAGAAGTCGTGAAGCTCTCCTCCAAAAATCGGCTCAATCGGACACTGGATGACCATCCGATGAAGAGGTTGATCAAAACTGGACAGAGACCCTCAAAAACGGGATTCTTGGGTTTTCTTTATTTGAATTGGATTCTTTCTCTCGGAACCTTTTTGTGTGTTGCTGTACCATATCAAAGCCCACTTAAGTTGCCAACAATGACAACACCTTCATTTTAGGCCAATGGAACAACACATTCCATAACTGACATTCCATATTCTGAACAAAGTTTCCTCCTATGCCATTAATCATATATCCATACTGCAACAGATGAGGTCTTTTAGACCTGGGCGACACTTAAGAAATACCCAAAATGGAGCACTAGAAGAAACAGAACCAAAACAAATCACAGAGGAGTGAGATGAGGCACTTACTCTTGCTCGAAACAAAGGATTAAAACCCTAGATTGTGTGATTCAACTCTTGAATCAATGGATTAAATCGCTTGAGATATTTTTCTTTTTCCATAAACGTTTTTAGGGGCTGTCCCCCTCCCCCCCCCCCCCCCCCCCCCCCCCCCCCCCCCCCCCCCGAACACACCCCCCCCCCCCCCCCCCCGAAACCCGCCCCAAAAGACCTCCAAAAAAGAAAAAATTTTTTGGGCCGCCAGCGTGCCTAATCTTACTTATGGATTAGGGTAATCACCCTGATGACAGCAGACTCAAACTGACGGCTGCGGATAATCATCATCAAAGGGATAACTATCGCATAACCTAACGGTTATCTCAGGAGTCCTCTACTAGCCCAAACTAGTAGAAGTCTATCGCTCAACGGATCTCATTGATAAGATCCAACGACTACCCGAAGAAGGCTCGAGTGCATCCAACGAAGGAGATTCGAAGGTACACTCTATATAAACCTCACTACCATACAAGGTGAGGGAGGGATCAATCGATCAAAAAGAATACTATCCGAGACTCGGGTTCGGATACATGCGATAGATCCAAACTATCGGCGTCTCCTGCTATCTAGATCACCTTTCCCGTTTCTTCATTCATTAGCTCCGTGCTTCTAGCGAGCCGTTTGTGATTAAGTTCATCAAGCGACTTAGCCTTCGGAGGTGGACTCCCGACCCCGCGGTCGGGCCACATCTGACGCTTTCGTTTTGCGAGGACATCACGTGGAGATCCAAGGGCTGAGCAGATTTTGGACGCATCATTTGGCGCCGTCGTGGGAAAGACTTGAAAAAGCCATGGTGACTAGATCGGCAGCCGCAGCAGCCACTGCACAATGCAATTCCGGTGTTCGAGATACAGGGTGAATAATCCAGATATTCCCCGGAAAGCCAAAATCCTATCGAGGTGGATAATGGCCGGGGAGGACGTAATCTTCCTCCTCGATACAATCCAAGATCAATTGGATCAGGTAAAGATTCAACTCTTGGAGGTGAGCCAAGCACTCCGCGTGCTCACCAGGCGAGTGGTTTTACCACAAGAACCCGATCAACACGATTCGGGGAGACGTGCATTGCCACGTGATCAAATACCACGTGACCAAAGAATGGCTGAAGACCGGAATGTTGATCAGAATTTCCGTGAAGGAGACCGAGGACTTCGGAGGATTGATGATCAACCAAGGCGAGGCGATCGGTTCGACAGACCGCAAGAGAGTACAACTGATTCAAATACAAGGTTGGATACGGGGGTAAGAACTCACTCACCCTCTATCGGAAGAACCGTTCGTGATGATCGAGCGATTCGTGACGAGAGAAACGTTCGTGAAGGACGGGCTGTTCGTGATGATCGAGTAGCACGTGATGATCGTGTTAATCGAGGTCGTGATCGTATTGCCTGAAGATCACCCGACCCAGATTGGTCAAGAATTGGCCAACATCAATGAGAAGTTAGGGCAATTGGCTAAGGGAAGAATAGCGAGGATATTTACTCGGTCATTCGGAAGACTCCTTTTCTTTGAGCCAATTGCGGGATATCGGTTTCCCCATAACTTCCGTTTGCCTACCTTCTCAACATTCGATGGCTCCGGAGATCCAACAGCTCACATCGGCTATTACCAACGAGACCATGGCGGTTTCGGGTAATTCGATGAAATTTTATGCGGGGTTTTGGTTCATCTCTAACTGGAGCGGCACAAAAGTGGTTTTCTAACCTCCCCTCGGGAAGGATCGTAAACTTTGGCGAATTGGCGCGCCAATTCATAGGGCGATTCGAGTGGGATACGAGGTCAAGAAAACGGAAGAAACCTTGTTTCTTGTCAAACAAGGAAAGAACGAATCGATCGGAGAGTTTACGAAAAGATTCAACAAAGTGACGATGGAGATAGAAAACTTGGATGAACAAGTAGCAGAACCGCTCTATTCACGGGACTCACAAATCGGAAACTCCTGGAGTTATTACTACGGGATATACCCACGACTTATCTTTGAGTTGGTACGGAGATGCCGAAAGCGAGGCTGAAGTCATGGAGATTCTAGATGCGCGCCAAGGAGATAATAAAGTCTCCAATAAGGAACAAAAGGCTCCTGAGCGACGAGAAGCCAAAGAAGAATGTTCACGATCGGGTTGGAAGATCCCAACCTTGGCGCCAAAGATCCCCCGGTAGAGGTGAGTACACTCCATTGAATGCTCCTCGGGCCGATATTTTGAATATCCTCAAAAGAAAAAATATTTTGAAGTGGCCGCCTAAAATTCTTTTGAAACCCGGAGAGCGGCGGGATCGGGAAAAGTATTGCCGATTCCACAAGGACTATGGTCATTACACTAATGACTGTCGTCATCATCGAAGGCGGATATTGAGAGATTGATATCTCGGGGGACATCTCTCCGGTTTTGTTAGCAGGAGAAGGGAGGAGCCACGTGGGCCACGTGCGGCTGCCCCTAAAAGGAATCGTTCGGTTAGTTCGGAACGATCGAGGGAGGCCCCGAAGTCTAAAAAAGGCAAGGAGGTGATTGAAGCTGCTACTCGGTCACCGATTCTTACCATCTTCGGGGGTCCGAGCCCGAATCATTCCGGAGTTTAAAAACCAAATCCAAATTTGTTGGAGCCGGAGAGGCGCGAAGCGGAAGAAGCTGAATGGTGAAGATTCTATCACCTTTAGCGAAGAAGACGAAAGAGATGTTTGTTTACCTCATGATGATGCTATAGTCATCAAGGTAGAGATTGCACGGCGGGAAGTGCATAGAGTATTGATTGATACGGGTGCTGCGGTGACCTAATTTCTTACGAAGTGTATCAAAAATTGAAGGTGGATCGGGACTTGATGAAACCTTCATCTACACACCTATATGGCTTTGCGGGGTCATCTGCGGTAGCGGAAGGATCGGTTCGGTTGGATCTTTCCATTGGAAGTTTTCCTAAAGAAACAAGCTGTCCGAATCAATTTTTTTGTGGTTCGAGAACTACCAGCCTATAATATGATTCTCGGGCGACCATCTTTATCCAAGATAGGTGCTATTGTTTCGACAAAGCACCTGAAGATAAAATTCCCGGCTGATATGGGAATCGGTCAAGTCTCCTCGACCCGGGAAGATCTCTCGGCGGTGTTATGTTGCCTATTTAAAAGACAAGGAGGGTCCGAGGAAGGTTCTTGCCCTCCCCATAGAAGTTCGAGATGATCGGGAAGAGACGAGAGATGCAAAGGCCCGAACCGGTGGAGAAAGCTGGAGCAAATCCAGGTGTGTACCGAGGATGAGAAAAAGATTACTTATGTCGGGTGCGAGCAGTGGAAGAGTTTAAAGATGAGTTGAAGTTATTTCTTCAACGGAATAAGGATGTATTCGCATGGTCTGCTGAGGACATGCCGGGGATCGATCGGGCCATTGCGAGAGCACAAACTACGGATAGACCCTAAGGCGAAACCGGTGATACGAAAAAAGAAGAAATTTCTCTATTGAAAAGTATGAAGCCGTTCGGAACGAAGTTGAAAAACTTAAGAATTCTGGTTTCATAGAACCAATCGAGTGCCCAACTTGGTTGGCCAACGTGGTGATGGTGAAAAAGGCGAATGGGAAGTGGAGGATGTGTACGGACTACACGGATCTAAACAAAGCTTGCCCAAAAGATTGCTACCCGTTGCCTCGGATTGACCTCTTGATAGATGCTCTTTGCGGGATATGAAACTTTAAGTTTCATGGATGCCTACTCGAGGTATAATCGGATCCTTATGAATAAGGAGGATGAGAAGTATACGGCTTTCATGGCTGATCGTGAAAGCTATTATTACAAGGTCATGCCTTTTGGCACGAAGAATGCGGGAGCAACATATCGAGAGGGCCGTCAACAAGATTTTCAAAGAGCTGATAGGAAAGAATGTTGAAGCATATGTTGACGACATGCTTTGGTGAAAAGCTTTACAAAAGCAAATCACATTGCGAGATTTGGTGAGGTTTTCTCGATGCGAGGAAACATCAAATGAAGTTGAACCCCGAAAAATGTGCCTTTGGAGTCTCCTCGGGCAAATTCTTGGGTTTCATGGTATCACGAGAGGGAATTGAGGCAAATCCTGCCAAAATACAAGCTTTGATTGATATGGAGGCTCCCAAAACCGTTCGGGATGTACAATGTTTGACGGGGAGAGTTCTTGCCTTAAATCGGTTTATCTCCAAGTGCGGAGAAAAATGTTTGCCTTTCTTCAAGGCACTTAAAGACTCGAAGGGCGCGATAAGGAAGCAAAGTGGATTGAAGAGTGCCGAGAAAGCTTTCGAGGAATTAAAAGAAGCACTTGGACAACCACCGATCCTATCCGGACCGGAGAAGGGGGAACCATTACGGCTATATCTAGCGACATCCCTTTCGGCGGTCGGTGCGGTACTTGTTCGGGAGAAAGATAAGAAACGATGGCCGATTTACTATGTAAGCCACGTGTTGCTAGATGCGGAGACGAGATATTCGCAGATTGAGAAGCGAGCTCTCGGCTCTCATGATGGCCGCCGGGAAGCTAAGGCCATATTTTCGAGGCTCATCCAATTGAGGTATTTACAACTTTTCCTCTTAGTAAAGTTCTTAACAAACCTGATTTGTCTAGGAAGGATGGTATCCTGGTCGGTTGAGCTAAGTGAGTTCCAAGTGAGTTTTAAGCCCAGAAGCTGCAATCAAGGCTCGGGCATTAGCCGACTTTGTAGTAGAAACTCTTTGCACCGGTGGAACCCACCATTGAGGATCCCATTATACCAACCACTTGGGAGGTATATGTGGATGGTTCGAGTAATAAAGATGGAGCAAGTTTGGAATTCTATTAAAAAGTCCAGCGGGATTTATTATTCGATATGCTTTGAGATTCGCATTTGATGCAAGTAATAACGAAGCGGAATATGAGGCCACGATAGCGGGACTTCGGTTGTCAAAGGCATTAGCTATTGCAGATGTTACTATTTATAGTGACTCTCGGCTTATAGTCAACCAAGTCCGGGGGGAGTATGGCATTAAAGAACCACGCTTGCAAAAATATCGGGAGATAGTGCGGGCATTTCAGAACCAATTTCGGAATTTGAAGATATCTCGGATTTCGAGGAATGAAAATTCGGTGGCGAGATGAGCTATCCCGACTAGCCAATGCCAAGGAAAAGAATCTAGACCCTTCGGTCTACATTGAAGAGGTAACTTTTCCAAGTTATCTTGAGAAAGAAATTTCTTATATTGAAGCGAACGTTCTTTGGATGGATCCAATAATCGAATATCTAAGAGATGACAAGTTACCCGAGGATCCGGTAGAGGCAAGGTTGATCAAGATTCGATCAGCTAGATTTGTCATTCGAGAATGGGAGACTATACAAAAGATCTTATGCTTGGACCCCTTATGAGATGTATAGGCCCCGAAGGAGTAAAATCAGCTTTGGTTGAGGTTCATGAAGGAATTTGTGGCGCTCACATGGGTGGCGAGCCCTAGCCCACAAAATTCTAAGACTTGGGTTATATTGGCCTAAGATCCAAGAGGCTGCTATGGACTACGTTCGTCGATGTAGTAATTGTCAAATCCATGCTACGATGTCGAAGCGCCCGGCGGAAATTATGACTTCAATTCTAAATCCCATTCCCTTTGCAATGTGGGGAATTGATATCATGGGCAAATTCACCAAGGCATCGGGCGGACGGGAATATCGATAGTAGCAATTGATTACTTCACAAAATGGGTAGAAGCCGATTACTGCAGGCGACAATTACTGAGAAAAAAAGTGGAGAAATTTGTGCTTGAATCAATCATATATCGCTTTGGGATTCCAAAGATAATTGTCATCGACCATGGTACTCGGTTCGATTGTCCACAATTTGAGCAATTTTGTGGAACATATATGATCGAGCATCGTATGTCCTCGGTGGCATACCCCCAAAGCAATGGCCAGGTAGAGGTTACTAACCGAACGCTCTTTGGAAGGAATAAAGAGAAGACTCGAAGGCGACAAAGCTTCTTGGGTCGAAGAACTACATAATGTATTGTGGGCTTATAGAACTACGGTTCGAACACCTACGGGAGAAACTCCATTCGGGTTGGCATATGGATCCGAAGCATTGGCACTGTGGAGATAATGGCGGGGACGTTACGGGATCGTGAGTTCGAGGAAAAAGCAAATGAACAAGGACTGCTTGATAGTCTTGATTTGTTGGACGAAGTTCGGGCAAAGGCAATAGCACGAACTCAACATTATCAAAGAAGGATAGCGTCTCATTATAATACTCGAGTGAAGAATCGTTGGTACTTAGCCGGAGATTTGGTGTTGAGAAACACCCTAGCTTCCGACCCGCGTCACCAAAGAAAGTTGGACCCTTCCTGGGAAGGACCCTATATGGTTGTGAAACCGGTCGGTTCGAGGAGCTTACGGCTGAAGAACATAGATTCCCGAGAAAGAGTTGGATCGTTCGTGGAATGCTAGGCATCTCAAAAAGTTTTATCCTTGAGGATGATTTCGATTTTGTTCGTGATGTAATCATTTTCAACTCAATCAATGCAATTTTTGGTTTTCAACAAACTATCTTTTGATTGGGGGCATCATACACCACATTCAAGAACAAGATCCAACTATAAGGCATCGGATGAAAATTTGTGTGGGTCCTTCAACACTTCAACGCTTATGGAAAATTTTTCGAACTTTCTTAAGTCGGGGCATCGGATGAAAATCCGAGTGAGTTCCTTTTGCAAGGCGTCGGTTTGATACCCGAGTGAGTTCCTTCGAGACTTATTGAATTTTTGAATTATCCTTAAGTATAAGGCATCGGTTTAAAACCCGAGTGAGTTCCTTCTCAGACTTATTGTATTTCTCCGGAAATCCTTAAGTATAAGGCATCGGTTTAAAACCCGAGTGAGTTCCTTCTCGGACTTATTGTATTTCTCCGGAAATCCTTAAGTATAAGGCATCGGTTTAAAACCCGGTGAGTTCCTTCTCGGACTTATTGTATTTCTCCGAAATCCTTAAGAAGGCCGGCCGAGGAGTTCCTCCGGACTTATTGTATTTCTCCGGAAATCCTTAAGTAAAGGCATTGTTTCGGACAACTAAGACCTAATGCAACGGCGATTCAAGTGGCTAGCAAAGTTCAAAGATAAAGTAATTTCTTATTTCTTGGGAAGATCCAAAGAGGCCGGTATCAAAATAATTACAAGAGCTGGATACAATCTTTGATCAAAGAAGAAAGTCATTACAGTGTTGTTAACAAGTTATACAAGATCGACGCGACTTTGCTAGAACAAACATATGAGTCAACCATTGGTGGGGAGTCAAGGAAAAGAAGAGAAGAAATGAGGATTACAAAAATATTTCGATATTCAGAAAATCCTCCGCAATTTCATACTCTTTGTCCGGCTTGTCCGGGAGAAGAATGGTCCTCGACCAAACTCGCATTCGGTACAAGCTCGTCATAATTGACTTCTTCCGGCGGAGAATAAACGGGAGAATCTTCCAGGATATTGCATAATATCCGGATCGGAAGGTGGAGGATCAATCTTATCCTTGGTCCGATCGGGAGGAGGAATACCCGGGTCGGTAAATACTTCGGGATGGCAAACAAGCACTTTGTAGGGAGTCGTATCAAAATGGGGATCTTTCCTTAATATTGATTCCCATACTTCGTTCTCACCATCCCGATGCCTTTGCAAGTTATAAGCATTCAGCATATCAACAAAAGGCTTCTTGTGTAAATACTTGAAGACGCGAGCTCTGCGAACATCGGTTGGAAGGGATTCGGGCAAAGGAACGACGACTTGCCTTTCGGGTAATGTTTCAGATCCTTTAGCTCCCGACTTTCCAACTGTCCGCTCCGATCGCCGGATCTTCTCCCTGGCATCATCCAAGTCCGACCGAAGACGACCAATCATCGAATTCTTTTCTCCTGCCACCTCCCAAGCTAGATTCCGAAGGCGAGCAATCTCAACATCTTTAGCTTCGAGAGATTTCCCGAAGCCTAGAAACTTCATTGCTCAACCCTCTTGAGTCTAGTAACCGCTTCCACTTGGTTGTGGAAGTTACCGACAAAGACTCCTGCAAACAACTTTCGAGTTAGTGAGGAGCGAGAAAAGTAATTTTTCAAAATCGAGAGGATAATGAAGAAAGACTTACATCACCGGTGACTTCGTAAAGACTTCATCTGGAAGTTTGGAAAGAAGCTGCGCTCTCGAGAAGTCATTCGAGCAGCGGTACACCATTCCAACGCTTTGTCAAACTCGTTTGACACTAATTCGAGCGAAGGATGAGAAGGATGAACTACACCAAGCAAAGGCTGAGCTTCATCACTTGTCACCCGACGGCGCTTCTGGTGGCAAAATCCTCCAACTCGAAGGAGAGGAGGAGGATGCCAAACAAGCATTGGAGTTAGAAATAGGAGCAGCACCTGCTGGGACCACACCTTCATCGACGCCAACATAATTGCCTCGGATGCCCGAAGAGTCTTCTTCGGGGTGCACTAACAGCCTGAGCTCACCGGCGGGAGTGCCGGCAGCACCATCGGCAACGGGTGATCAAGATCTTCTGGGAAAGACGAGCGATCACTTCGGGCAAAGGAGGCGTAGGGACGGCATCAACGAAGCTGCGGGAATCGACTTGAAGATTCACCGCCGGCGATCGCCTTACGCTTGGAGGATTCACTAGCTGAAACCACCACACTGCCCCAACCACCACCGACGCAACCCTTTTCTTGCAAGATTTTGCTCCGATAAAGTTCGGGTTGATCTTGGGAGCCACTATGCAAAACAACAAAAAAACCCAGCCATATCGATCTGAAATAAACAGCAACAACAATGGGGAAACCCTAGTTTTCTAAAGCTTCAACAGACCAACAAACTAAACCCCAAGTATAACTACTTGTGCGGTTTACTTCGGGGGAAGAGGGGAAAGAGATGAGAAATCAAAAAACTCACTTGTTCGAGAAATGGATAGAGGCATCGTTGGAGTACGAGGAATACGGAAGCGGGCCGAAGGACGAAAGGTTGCTTTGGCACTTTAGCAAATCTATCTTGCGAAGTCGGGATAGATGGAGAGTACCCATGAAGGCTTTCAATAGCCTAAGGTATAAGACGACGGTTGAAGGCTAAGGACAACCGACGACCCAGATCGAAACGATGCTTCGAAATCCACAAAAAGCAAGATCAACGGTCGAAGGGATGCCACATAGAAACATGTGGAAGCGAGCACCCGATGCGAGAGAAACCTCCAATCGTCGCACTTTGCCATTAAAATAATGGATGTATTTCCGATTCATTGGAAACGGTGAATGGTACACAAAAAGCGGGAAAACGTTTGAATTTCGCGAGAAGGGAAACGTGCGGACTTTGCAATAAATGAAGTAGTGGGGAAGATTAACGCATCTTCCCGAAACGCATCTTCACAATATTTCTATAAGATCATTATTCGGCGAGGAATGAAAAGTTAAGTGATAAGTTTTATCATTAATACTTTGATATTCAAGGCAATACTTCGGCGGGAGACGGGGAAATTTTGAGGCCAACATGAATAAAGAAATATCTATTCATTAAATTGAGGGTACATCTTTACAAAAGAACAACTCCCTAAGCCTTTTCTTCATTGTTGCCCGAGGGACCCCGGTCGGGAGGACTTTTCTCGGGACCATGAGAAGAGCCTTCCTCAAGAGTGGCATCGGCTGAATCCTCTACAGACAACAACTTGAGACTCGGCTTGTGATTTCTCCTCTGGAAGTGCCGGCTCGTCATTCGGATATGCCTCATATTGAGGGTCAGCTGGAAAAGGATCATCTTCTCCACGAGCCCGGTCTGGAAGATCCATACCAACTTTCCCGAAGACCTCTGGGGTGGCATACCTCACGAAAAGGAGGCGAGTGTCGAAGTCGGGGATCGTTCCAAGGATCTGCTCCCCAAACGTCGTTACGCCCCCATGCGATAAGCTCGAATGTTGTAGAAACCTAGCAATTCGGAGAAAGGTACGCTGTTCGGGTATTTCCGAATGCACTCCTTCCAAAGGTCGGCTTTATATGCTCAAGCTTGCTAGGGATTGCCAACTTCGGATGTTCTTCGAGCTCCCTACTTTTGATTTCAAGGCTGTCACCAAACAACGTGGCAGCTGCCTTTTGCTTCTCGGCCTCGCCTCGGCAGCGAGACACGAATTTTCGAAGCTTTAAGAGCTTCCTTGAGGGAGATCACTTCTTCCTCATGCTTTTTCTGCAGCTCCACGGTGGCTGCGGTCAGCTGGTCTATTTCGGAATTGGCCTTGGCCAATTTCTCTTCACAAGTTTGCGGCAAGGAGCTGGTGCGACCAACCGGGCTCAATGCTTCCATGTGTTGATAAAAGCTCAACACGGCATTCTGGGAAGACGGAAGATATCGAGAAGAAGTCATAAGAAATTATGAAAACATAAGTAAGCAAGAAGACCGGTACCTTGTAGATTGACTAACAAGGGAGGTGTCATCCGGGGCTTCAAACTCCTGGCGATCGAAGGAGCAAGGCGAGGGAGCTCCACTCTGCGGCTTTCTCGGGATCTCGAGTGACCACTGTCGGTCATCTTCGGGGTCCAATGGGGGATGAAGACTTCCTCACCATCCGTCGAAGCTTTGGATTTTTTGTTGGAGGGAGCATCAATTGTGTCATGCATCCTCTTGGTTCGGACGGAGGAAGAGACGTTAGCCCTCTCCACCATTGGTTTCTTCCCTTTACCCGAAGGATCGGCTACGGGCCTGATATTCCCGATACCCCTGTAAGAGGGGTCGGGAGAGGGAAGAGAAGCCTCTTGATCTGCGAGTCAAGACCACGGGCGATCGTTGCTCGGCTGTCACAACGGCCCTAGCGGCCTTCACCCGCGAGCTTTCTTCGTTACGGGAGGCACTACAAAGAAGAAGGACAAGAATCGAGAATTCGGGACATATCACTTCGGTCAAATCAAAGGATGATGGTTAGAAGCTCACAATGAGCCAAGCCCCAGATCTTGAAGGATGGAGTTATACTCCACTTCATATCCATGTATCTCTTGATACCACGGAATGGATTTGATCTTCCTGATGGTCGCCTCGTCTTCTTTGGATAAGGGAAGGCCCCGGTTACTTTCGGACGAAGAAGTAAACCTCCTCCAGGTGGTCGGGAAGTTAAGATCTGATGGAGGCGCTCGACAGAAAAAGTATCGTTCACGCCATCTTTTGTGGTTAGAAGGGCAAGTTCCTTTGACAAGGATGCTGCCCCTCCAATCAAGTTCAGCCTTATTGCGTTTGGAAAGAAAGACCCATCCGGGAGGATGGGAGATAGAAAGAACATGAAAATGTACAAAAAGAGAAAGAGATGGCGTAATGCCAAGCTCAAAACACAAACCCAAGAAGCCGACGATGAGACGCCAGCTATTGGGGAGGAGCATTCCGGGACAAATGTTCCAGTGATTCAAAACTACGGAGAATAAAGAATTAAAAAAGGGAAAGCGAACCCCGCTCTCCAGTGCATCTATGTACGAGAGAAAATTCACCCGAAAGGGATGAATCAACCCTCTCATCGGGGTGGGGAGCCCTAACCTTGATATGAGGAAGGAAGGTCAAAATCTTGGACAACCTGAAAGAAGGGTTTCTCCATTATAAATGGAAGGAACAGAGCCAGGCCCACCATTGGACCCGGAGGTTTGAGGCTGCCTAGAAGACTCGACAATCTTGGAAGATCCGGACTCGAGAAGGACGGGAGAAGTTTCGGTTTTTCTTTCAAAACCTTTTTGAGAAACTTCAGCGAACTCCTGCCCGGAGGACGGTTAGGGTTTTGTTATCACTATCCGATTGTTCGGGAGCGGGAGAAGCAAAAGCATCATTGCTATCACCAACATGGGGTACTAAAGAAGCCCTATCGTCCACCATTACTCGTTTCGAGTAAACTACAAAAAGAAAAGACCGAGTAAACTTACCGATTCGGTGAGACGAGAAGCTTGAGAGCGGGGAAGGCGCGAAGCGGACAACAAAGGTTCAAATTCCAGACAGGGAAGAATGAAACCTACGAAGACAACGAACCGCTTTTAAAACTCCCTGCACGAGTGTTCGGGGAATCCGAACGATCGAGATTGATTCAAAATCAACGATCAAGATTGAAAGACGTTTTGAAAGTTTGAACTCACGAATCCGAAATAGGCGTTCGGAAACCGTCGCTTGGTTGACGTGAGCCACGACAGATCAACTGCAACGGAGATACGTGGCCTTACACTCACAACGCTCGAGGAAAAGTGACCACCTGCATTAAATGTGATATGACATTTAATGAAGCACGCAGAGATCATCACCCGACGACGAACCCGGTTAAAAACCAAGCCCTCGGGATCGACCGAACGCTTGGTCTGGGGGGCTCGTGATATGGAGAGTTTACGATCAGACCGGGTTCATACCTGGTCCGACCCTCGACCCCGGTCGAGATGGAGAAAACCGAATAGCTCCCGAGCGAACCGGATCCAGAAGATGGCTTGCTGAAGAAGAAAGATTATTCGGCTGCAAGCGTGCCCTAATCTTACTTATGGATTAGGGTAATCACCACGATGACAAGAGACTCAAACCGACGGCTGCGGATAATCATCATCAAAGGGATAACTATCGCATAACCTAACGGTTATCTCAGGAGTCCTCTACTAGCCCAAACTAGTAGAAGTCTATCGCTCAACGGATCTCATTGATAAGATCCAACGACTACCCGAAGAAGGCTCGAGTGCATCCAACGAAGGAGATTCGAAGGTACACTCTATATAAACCTCACTACCATACAAGGTGAGGGAGGGATCAATCGATCAAAAAGAATACTATCTGAGACTCAGGTTCGGATACATACTGATAGATCCAAACTATCGGCGTCTCGCTATCTAGATCACCTTTCCCGTTTCTTCATTCAGTAGCTCTGTGCTTCTAGCAGAGTCGTTTGTGATTAAGTTCATCAACTGACTTAGCCTTCGGAGGTGGACTCCTGACCCCAGCGGTCGGGCCACATCTGACGCTTTCGTTTTGCAGGACATCACGTGGAGATCCAAGGGCTGAGCAGATTTTGGACGCATCAGAAACCAAAGAATAAATTGCAGGTGAGGGGTTTTAGGATTCTTGAACGAGAATGGGTTTTGTTTCACTCGACTTGGGGGTTTTAATTTATGTGACAGTGCACTGTTATGAGCAAATAGTGTGCTGGAACCCAAAGTTTTAAACAACACACTGTTTTTGGGAAGACGATGCGTTGTTTGGACTGTTGTTCCAATTTTTTTGGCTCTAAACCTTATGCAATCAAAGGGAAAAAATATTTGAGGTGCCTATAATAACCCCCATGTTCCTAACTTGAAACCTAAATTGTAGGTTTGAGTGCTCGAAGCTCTAGCTGGAAGAGCTATGAGCCATTCGGATTGACGCCCATGTTTTGGCTCTAGAGTCCATGGATCTGGATAGTGTGGATGAAGAACTTGCCTTATTGGGAACCGAAAGAAGATCCTATCGGAACCCGAATGGATTGGGTATGTGGATATCCAATGCAAGAAAGTTCATGTTGGAAGATGTCCATGAGCGAGGTAAAAGCTCTTCACATGTTGGTTAAGGTTGTAATAGAACTAAGGATCAATCATGAGTGCAAAATGCCCAAGTATTGAAGTACTAGGGTGGTTGCTTAAGGTGATCGATTGGCCAAGCAACGGCCACCCTTGGTAGTTGATTGGAAAATTCCACAGAAAAACCCTATTTTGCCCTCGGCACCCAATTTAAAGCCTTCCATGACCTAATTTCGTATTATTTTATTCCTGAAAGCTGTCGTGGATTGAGAAGAGTTAGAGAACACATGGATGGTGGAAGAGAACCTCTTTCCGCGGAGAATCTTTCAATTTTTCCTTGACTTTCATATCCTATGTGAAGGTAAGTCTAACCACTCTCTTAATTTATTGAATTTCATCTTATTAGAGAATAATTATTCTTCCTCAATTTCTGTTTTGGTGGTTCGGATTAAGATATTTCTTTGCCATTGATGATCTAGATTAGATTATGCCAAGAGGAATGGATTTATATCCGATTTAGTGGCGGGATCTTATTGAAGAAGATGATGTAGATCTAGTTTTTCCCTTCTGAGATCTACAGTCCATGTGGCCTCTCTAGAGTTCTAAAGAGGTGGTTTAGACTTAGATTAACCCAAAATTAGATTGAGGATGGGTGATCAAAAGTCTGAATTTCAAACTTGGAATTCTGCCTGATATTAGAGCGGTCTCTTAGGGCGATCGATCAACCTGACCAACCGCCTTATACAACCGGTTGGGTTCCAGAGGCTGTGTTTAAATTGTATCTGCTCAATTTGAATTACAAACTCTAATATTACTATATGATCTTTATCTAGGGATTTCTGGGATCAGCTAGGGTAATTGCTTGTGGGATTTAGCACGCTTTTCTGTACTTTTTCTACTAAATCCAGTGAGGACACAATTGCATATGTAATTGAATTGCTTGATATGGTGATTCAATAATTATTCTAAGCATGTTAGGGACCTTATAACTTCTTGTAATTACTGTCATGCTTGTTTACTCATTGATTATGAATTGTGAAAATTTTGTATTGAATTGTACTTCTTTTATGGAATGATGCTGAATGATGTGACTATGAGTTGGGGATTAACAGGCTTAGTACTCAAGTCAGAAGCTGTGGTATGAGACATTGTCCTTTGATGTCCCCAACACTATCATAGTTGTTGTTCTTCATGGCTAGAATTTCTAAATGCATGGTTAGGTTTACCTTTACATACTACTACCTTTCGGCAGGGGTATTGAAGCTTAGTGACTCGTGGTAGCAATGATGTGGTCTTGTGGAGGTCCGAAAGAGGTAACCAGTCTTTGATGAGACACAGTGGCTCACTGTTTATCATACAAATGGTAAGGTTGCATACGATAGGGTTGGGCTCATAGACATCCAAAAGACGGCTTGAGTGTCGTGAGGAGATATGAGAGGCATCCACCCCAACAATATGTAGATGACCATAGGGTTAAGGTGTCACACCTCACCTGCTGGTATTGGTCCTGCCCGACAACTCATGGGTGTGATCCATAGCCACAAGATCCATGGTTTGGTCACTAGTAATAATAGATACACACAACGCTAAATCAAGAGAAAAGAATGGTTAAATAATTAATTTAAAGGAACAAAGAGTCCAAAATCCAATGAAATGTGATAGATGTAATCCAAGGAATGAATCAAAAGAAATGTATCCAAAACAATGTTTCAGCAGAAGCGAAGAAAATTTCAAAGTTTAATTATCGTTCTTGTCTTTCTCAGGATTGGCACAACTCTCCTCTAATCTCTTGATAAAAGGTGTCATAAAACCCTCTCCCGTCAACCTATTCAAATGATGAACCACTTGGACCCTCTTGCCATCAATAGGTGCCATAAGAGCACTCCATGCACCTGCAGGAGGCTTTATGTTGTGCAACACCTGTCACATCCACCCAGCCGGTACCCTACCTGGCATACCCGAGTATGTGATCCACAGCCCCAAGGATCAAGTATTGAGCAACCATGCCTCCCACATACACGATAACAAAATCATGAACAAAAATATAATCAAAGTCATAGCACATATATAATGAACCATGACAAGGATAGGAAACAATATAATTAGAGTGCAGAAATAAACGACACCAATGTATATAATCAAAAAGGGAAGAGAGTGAGCGGAAATCACTCCCTCAGTAGCAGCAGATCAAAGTTAAAGTTTACAGATCCAAAAATTAAAAGATAAATATCTAAACAATTGTTTCCTCGGTCTTATACAAAATATCTTCGTAGGTATAAACATATAAGACCAAGCATGGCCGCTCCCACACCATAGTCGAACTAATTCTGGTACTAAGCGTAATCACCCTCGGTATCTTCACTGTAATCTTCATGGTAGCCAGTACCTTGAGGGTAGTATGCCTCATCCGGGTTCGTCTCTGGGTAGGTGCCATCATATCCTTCTGTACCTATAGAGTAATCTAACAAAACAATTGCACAGAAAGGAATGAGTTTGAAAGAACTCAGCAAGGTAGTTATTCCATAATACATAAGTCACATGATAAAAGGCATAACATGATGCAAGATGATATGAAATAGATGATGCAAATATGATTCTAACTCTATATATGATAGTCTCTATGGTAGACATGCTTTAAGTCATAGCACCATACTTCTTTGGGTAGGTCTCAAATCACTCTTCCCTCAACCATCTCGGTATCTTGGGTTCTCCGGTGGTAATTGGGTCCTGCATCCCTCTCGGACATTCCTTGGTTGGGGTTTAAGTCACCACTCTCTCACATCACCATTGAAATAAGTATTGGCGCATATCACGGTAAAGCCTAGCCCAATGTTAGTCATCTACTTAGTCGTATCAAGTCAGATTCGGATACTTCCATTCCTCGCCCCTGGCGATCCTTTCCGGTATCTTTCACACTAGAGTCAGCATAGTCCTTGACTACGGACTCCTCAACCCTTCTGGTCATCCAAAAATAGTAGACGGGAAGCTCTCACATCCTCTCATGGATATAACTCACCGGTCTCAAGCGTCCGTGAGCCCAAGTCTAGCTATTTGCAACCCTACCAATAAATGGCCTCTAACGAGTATTCGCAATGTGATTTATGTCCTCTCACGGGTTGGTTACCGGTCTTGAATGCCCATCAAACTACACTACTACCACTGGTTGTTCGGTCTCAATGCCTTCCGATTCGAGTTTGATACAACAAGGACATCCTAGCCAACGCCATTAGACAAATCCTATGTATGTCATCCAATAATCCAGGAGAGCATCAATGGGCATCTTCGGAAATATCCCATACTATTCCCTTCGATGTCCAAGGACAGAAATGTCAAAAGGACATTCCCCAATCCCAAATTTTTATCCAATCACATTCTCAGTTTCATCATATCATACATAAGTGATACTTCATCATTTTGAAAGATAAGTCATAACATCATATGATCAATCATATATGAAATTGACAAGAAAGAATAGCCATGATAAGCAAGAGTATATAAACTTGTTACTACTGTCCTAAAGTATGTACAACAATCATATGATGTCCAAATACAACAAAGAAGCTAAACCTACTAAGTTGCCAACATCAATGTAAGAATCACATAGTCTATGCATTTATGGTGATAACCGTCCTTACCTTGAGTCGAGGTGAAGCTAATCTAATAATCACAAGAGAATGATCCAAAGATGGTATTCAAACCCTAGACAAACATAGATGAAAAATTAGAGAAGAAATCGGGAAAATCGGAGGTCGAACGGATCAAATCGGGGAATTACACAATTCAGCAACCAATTGGTTGACTGACTTAGTCGACCAAGTGAATAGTGCGGGGCTGAATAGTGAATTTTGGCCCGAAACCGTTCTTCCGGAGCTCAGATCACTCCAAAATTTGGAGGGATTGTTAGTAACAGTATAAGAACACTATCTAGCAAATAAGTAGTATAATATAATAGTCTAATTAGGAATCCCCAAATTGAAACCCCAAGTTCTAAATGCTAGAATCATAGTTTTCAATTGAAATTAAGAGCAATTGCAGGGGGAATTAGGAAATTAGCTAGGGAAAGTGTTAAGCAATAGATTACAATCAAATGCTAGCTTAAGATCAGACTTAGCATGCTTCATACTTCAGTTTAGGACAAGAATACAAGATGCTAAGAAGAGAATCATGGAAATGCATATACAAGAATCAAAATGAGAGCATAGCTTAGGTAGAAATGGAAAGAGCTTATGCATTAGCAAAGAATGAACACATGAAGTGGTAGTTGCAAGGTTGCAGCACCAACTTCAAGGTTACAACAGCAAGTAAGAGAAGGGATTAGAGTAGAATAGAGTGTAAGAGAGAGAAATCATACCTTAGAGATGATAATGGAGATAAGTGACAATGATTGGCAATGATTGATGCAATATTCCTTCACCACTACCAAGAGAGTGCCTTGGGAAGCTCTCCCCTCGTTCTCAGCAAGCTAAATGAGTAAAATAGGGTTCAAGTCACGAGGCTCACTTAAGTAGAGAAGATAATATCCAAAAAGCATCAAATTCTCGGATTTGGGAATCCTTTGGTCGACTGGCCCAGTCGACCAAGCAAGAACAGCAAGCTTGATCTAGGGAATTGAAGGTCTAGAACAATTCAAATTAAGGTGGGTTTTCTCCTACAAGTCAATCAACAAGTCTAGATCAAAAAAATACCTTCAAAACTAGACCAGAAGTGCATTAAGTACTTCAACTAAGCTTCCCCTCTTCTAGGTGCAGTTTCTCACCGAACACTGACAATGCATCCAAGTAAGGGGCATCACCATCAATGTCCATGGGATCAGAATCAAACACCAAGTCTTCAACTAAGACGGCCCACAAATCTCTCCTTCCTCCACTCCGGGTCTTCGGACCTACAAACATCAAAGGTTCCGGGTCAAGGTTAGGATAGGGTTGGATTTCACAACACCAATTCCCATTGTCGTCTCCATAGTCTCTTCATTGGGGTTCTCCCATACATATGGAACTTATCCTACACCTATATAGTCATCTAAAGAGGAACACAGATGATCCACAAAGAATGAGTTCTGACAAACTCAGTAAGGCAACAATCCCATATACACATCAACATCACATACACATCTTGAGTAAAAATGAAGATGATAAGCAACAGTACGGATGCATCTGGTAGCTAACCATGTAAGCTTCTAATAAGGCAGACATGCTTTAAGATATAACACGAGCCCACCTCTGGGTAGGTCTCATCACTCTAATATCTCACGGACTGGCTACCTCTATTGGGATCTCAGGCAAGGGGGTATGGTCCTCATTAATCAATCTTGGCTGGGGTTTAGGTCCACACTCTCTCACCACAACCATTGGCATGAGTACTGGCGCATGTCGGGGATTCTAACCCAATGCAAGGTCTTATGGTAACGTACAATATATGGTCCAGATACATCTCCTATGGTACCAACCAACTGGGATCAGTATCCTTCTCCACCTAGGAATGAGAATCCTCATGGACTGATTACCTCTATTGCACTCCATTCCTTAACCCTGTGGTCATTTGCATATTATTGGGGCGGATGCTCTCATGTCCCCTCACGACTCCCAAGTTGCCTATTAGGCACCCATGAGCCCAACCATAACATATGGAACCCTACCATTGCATGATCAACAGTGGACCACTGAATCTTTGCACTGACTGGCTATCGCTGTAGGATGAAATAGAGTCACGTTACCGTTATCATGGGTCATTTAGCTTCAATACCCCTGCCGAAAGGGTAGTAGCATGTATGGGTACCTAACCATGCAGTCTAGACATACTAGGTATGTAATCCATCAATTGTGATAGTGCTAAGGGCATAACATAACAATGTCCCATACCACAACCTCTGATATCCCAAGTTAGGAATACCCAGCAATGATAACCCTCAGTCAAGTCCCACCAAAACACACCATTCCACATCAGGTAATAAATTAAATACATCTAACATCATCAATAACATGTCATCTTCAAGTAATCATATTTAGCTATTGTTATAGCAGGATATAAGACTACATACATGTTCAAAGTGATAGATGATTCATTATACATATGTCAATCATAGATGCAATTGTAACCTTACCTATCTTAGAAGAAATATCACGGAAAAGCGTATTAAGTCTTTCAAATAACCACTCCCACAAACCTCAGAGATCACCTAGATTAGGGTTAAGAACTTTCATTAATATCTGAGATCCAAATGAAGCAAAACAACACTGACATAGTCACTGTGACCCATCTAGTTGCTTGGGGCAGAGTTAGAATTTCATTTGTGAGAGAATTCTTCCACACTCAAATTAGTGAGTGGGAGGTGTATATTAATATTATTTGAATTACAATTCAAATATGAAAATTTTTAAATATTTGAATTTGAATTAAGACTTGTTTATAATCAAACTCTATAACTTGTTGATACTTTAACTATAACTCAAACTCTTCTTCATCAGTTGGAGATATGATCAATCAAGGATAAAGTTAGTTACGGCAGATTTGAATTTGAATTTGAATTGAGAGGCTTATCCTTTACACTCCCCCCCCCCCCCACAAGGTCATTGGTTGAGAACAGACAGTGAGCTTGGATTTACAAAATTTGAATCTTGGAATAGATAAGCCTTTGGTGAGAATGTTTGTGATTTGGTCTCCTGTGGGAATGAATCAGATTGAAAGATTTTTGGTGGCGACTTGTTCACGAATAAAATGATAGTCAATCTCGATGTGTTTGGTCGTACATGAAATACCGGATTAGTAGCAAGGTATGTAGCTCCAATATTATCACAGTATAGAGTTGGTGCAAAAGTGACAACCCCAAGTTCAAGCAGTAGCTGACATAACCATATCAACTCAGTGGTAGCATTAGCAACCCCTTTGTTCTCAGATTTTGTAAAGGAGCGGGCCACAAAGAGTTGTTTCTTGGAACATCAAGAGATCAAGTTAGGGCCCAAGTAGACATAGTAGCCACTTGTAGATCGTCGATCAATAGTTGAACCGGCCCAGTTCGCGTCACTAAAGGCAGTGAAAGAAAGGTTAGTTGTTGGCCGAAATAGAATCCCATGGGATGGGGTCTCTTTAGATAATGAAGAATTTGCTTAACCGCTACCCAATCATCAATTGTAGGGTGATGCATATATTGACAAACCCTATTGATAGCAAATGCTATATCAAGGCGTGTGAGAGTCAAATACTGAAGGGCACCCACTGTACTTCTATATTGGGACGGATCATCATAGAGGGAAGGTTCCTCAGAGGTTGCTTTGGTGATGGAGGTCGGAGTTGCTACTGGTTTTGCTTCATGCATATTGGTCCTTTGCAAAAGATCTGAAGAATATTCTGATTGGAAAAGATGTAAACCGTGAGATTAGCGAGTGACCTCGACCCCTAAAAAGTAGTTTAAGTCACCGAGATCTTTGATGGCAATTCCTTGCCAATGACTATAATGAAAAAATTAACCTTGGAAGAACTAGATCCAATGAGGACAATGTTGTCCACATATACAAGAAGATATATTGTTTGATGTGTTGAAGTATAAAAATATAGTGCCATATCTTGGATCATCTGGTCTTGCTTGCACCATTGAGAATATGCAAGGTTAGGAATGGAGGTTGATGTGGTGGAGGGATTGGGTATGGTTTAAGGAGGAGCTGGATTGTTTCCATGGACATAGCCTTAAAGGTCATGTGCATGAAGTAGAGGGAGAAATTGCAATTTCCATAGGAGATAGTTGCTTCAATCAAGCTTTACAGGTAGGAGAGAAACGATGTTGGTAGGTGAAGTCAAAGGAGAATCTGTGGCAGTGGTGGAGCTGATCCTGAGGATCGTGTAGACGGCAGTCAGAGGCTAAAAAACTGATACCAAGTTAGAATTTTGTTTGAGTGATAATTCTTCCACACTCAAATTAGTGAGTGGGAGATTATATTAATATTATTTGAATTTGAATTACAACTTGTTTACAATCAAACTCAACAACTTGTTAATACTTTAACTATAACTCAAACTCTTTTTGATCGATTGGAGATATGATCAATCAAGGATAGAGTTAGTTATGGTGGATTTGAATTTGAATTTGAATTGAGAGGCTTATCCTTTACAAGCAGTTGGTTGGGTCAATCGACTGCCCCTCTCTCTCGAGCAAAATTCCAAGTCCAAAATTCAGACTTTTGATCACCCATTATCGATATGATTTTTGGTTGATTCAAGTTCGAACTTCATTCTTAGAACTCCAGAGAGGTCACCACACACCAGATCACATAAGAGAAAGATATAAAATCCACTTCATCTTGTTCGACAAAATTAGCCCTTGATCTGGATATAAGAATCCATCTTCGGGGGTGATCTAGTCAAGATCATTGATGGGAAGATTTCTAAACACTCCAACTCACCACTAAAAAAAATTTTATAGAGGGCCGAGGGAAAAATAGGGTCCGCAACCAGACCGACCAGTCTCTTGAGGATGTTGGTTGGGTCAATCAACTGCCTTAAGTAACCGCCCCCTAGTACTTTTCAGTACTTGGGTGCTTTGCTCTCCCGATTGATCTCCAACACCAATTTAACTTACACCAACACGTGGGGGGTTCTTACCTTGATCTCGAACATCTTCAATCTTGACTTGTCTCATGCTAGAAATCCATCTGCTCAGTCCATCCGGGTTTCCACTGGATCTTCTTGGGGTTCCCAATAAGACAAGTTCTTCACCAATAGTATACAGATCCATGAACTCAGGGTTTAGATCATGGGCTTCAATCCTGATAGCCCCCATCTTCTTCTGCCTGGAACTTCAGGTATTTAGGCTTGCAAATACGAGGTTATTACATCAAGAATGTGGTCCAAAAGGGGTAACCAGTTTGTGAGGATTTACATTCCTAAGTGGAGAAGGATACTAGATCAAAAGGGCACAAGACATGAGGAAAGGTATCTAGACCACATGTAGTGTGTGACCATATGATATTGCATTCGGTTCTGTACTCCAGCCATGGTTGATGATGAGGACCATGCCCCTTACTTGGGATTCTAATAGAGGTAACCAATCAGTGAGGGATCAGAGTGACGAGACCTACCCAGAGAAAGTTGGCGTTTATCTTAAAGCATGTTTACCTAGATAGAGACTCGCATAGTTAGATTTTTAGCTGCATTTTTAACATGACATTTCTTCCAATCATTTGTTTACTTACTATGTAATCGTGGTATATGTATGGAACTGTTCCCTTTCTGAGTTCTTTAGAACTCATCCTTGTGGATTTTCTATATTTTCTTTAGATGCCTTTGCCAAAACTGAAGAAATTCCCTATGCATGGGAGAACGCCTCTGAAGAGATACTAGAGGCGCCAATGGGACATAGTTATAATGAACACAAAGCTTACTGCGGGTGGATAGAGTGCTCATACAGCAGCACCCCATTGACGGGAAAAGAGCTTTGGTCATTGCCGCATGGATAAGGGGATGAAGGAGGGTCATATGACTCCTTTCATAGAGAGATTTGAGATAGAATACCCTAAATAGTTGAAAGAGAATAACAAACCATGATTTGTTAATTGTGCTTCCATTGATACTTTCCTCTTCGACTCATTCAATATTCATTCTTGGAATTTTGGAATCTTTATTTCTTTAATTAATTATTGAATTGTTCTTTTGCTATTGATGATAGGATTGTGTATCTTATTTGTTATTTATAGTGCAAATGTGATCTTGTGGTTGTGGATCACACCCATGGATTGTCAAGGTGGGTCCAATACCATCGGGTGGGGTGTGATAGTGTCTAATCTACTCAAAAGAGTTAATTAACCCTAGTTCCCTCGTAAGTTCAATGAACCTATCCTTACTTAGGAATTTGGAGAGTATGTCTACCAATTGGTATTTAGTATCAATAAACCCAAGAACAACTTCACCCTTTTGGATGCAATCCCTAAGGAAATGTTTCCTAATGTCCAGTAGCCTTTTGGGAGGACACATAAAATTCTTATAATTTTTTTAATAAACTTGGTTTGACTAATGAATATTCTATTTTCACATTGCTTAATTTGCAAACCAAGAAAGAAATCCAATTCATGCATACTTACTCCAAACTCATTATTCATACTAGTGCTAAAATTATGACATAGTGATTCATTAGTAGCACAAAAAAGATGTCATCTACATATATTTGCTCAACAATAATATCATCATTTTTATATTTGATAAACAGTGTGGTATCAATTTTACGCATTGTAAACCCTTTTTGGACTATGAATATACTTTCTCCGTCATACCAAGCCCTTGGAGCTTGTTTAAGTCCATAAAGGGCCTTCTTAAGTTTAAGCACATGGTTAAGCTAAGTTATATCTTTAAACTCCAGAGGTTGTGTAACATACACTTCCTACATAATGAATCCATTCGAAAAATGTTCTTTTCACATCCATTTCATATGTTTGAAGTTTTTATGGATGCTAATAGCATTCTCATTTGGATTTCAATCGGGCTGGATGCACAAGTCTCGTCAAATTAATTCCCTCTTGTTGATTATACACTTAGGAAATCAACCTAGTTTTGGTTCTAATAATTTGTCCATTCTCATCAAGTTTGTTCCTAAAACCCATTTTGTTCGTATGATGGTATTGTCCCAAGGTTTAGAAATAAGTTTCCAATTATCATTCTTTTGGAATTGATTTAATTCCTCTTGGATGATCATAATCCAATAACTATTAGTTAATGTCTCTTTTGCATTTTTGGATTCTATAGTTGACAAGAATGCAACATAATTGTAAAAGTTTTGAGTTCTTGACCTAGTTTGAATTCCTTGACCAAGGTCACTTATAACTTGTTCCAAGGGATTGTCTTTCCATAGGAATACTTCCTTAGGCAATTCTTGAGTGGTGGTCCTATTAATCTTGTGGATCATTTCTAGATTCTTCTAAAGTCATATTATCTACCTTATCTCTAATTACTTGTTCAATCCCACCATCATCATCTTTGTCAATTAGAGGTTTATTTTTATATTTAGGAGAAAATACATCACATTTTACATTCATTGATTCCTCCACAATCAAGGTTCTCTTATTAAAAATCCTATATGCCCTACTATTTTGGGAAAATCCAAAAAATATGCTTTTATCTATCTTTTTGTTAAATCTTTCTTTAGGGTCCTTTGTATTCAATATAGTGCATTGACATCCAAGTGTTCAAAAGTGGTCAACCTTAGGTACTTTGTTATGATATCATTCATATGGTGTCTTCTTTAAATATTTTCTAAGAATTGAATACCGCATTTTTTATTTAATTAAGAATACATAAAAAATGTAAACCTTGTAAGAATTGAACTCCTCTTTCATCCCCAGTTTGACATTTGATTTTTATATAGACATTCTACCAGTTTTGATTACATTTCTGCATATTTAAGATACATTTTGATATTCTTTCAATATTCTTGATACACAATATTAATTAATTATTAAAATTTTATTCTCTTGCTCATGATTATGTTATTATGTGGACTGGCTTGGTGATTGCATGTGAATCTGAACTTGTGACTCTAGATCACTCCCTCAGGTATTCGGGTGGATCGGACACTAGTTGGTGGATGTGACAACATTCATCAAACACAAATGTATGTTTCTTTTTTGAATACCTTTCAAGATTAATTTTTTATTTATATCTTTCATACGATAATAGGAAACATCAAATAACACTTGGTACCCTATGCTACACAATTGACTCACACTAAGAAAGTTATAGGCTAATTTATTAACTAAGTAGACATTTGAGATAGATTTATTTTCAATGTTGACTTTACCAATGCCTATAATCTTTCATTTTCTGTTGTCTCCATAAGTAACATACCTTTCATTATCAAACATTAGCTTTGAAAAGCTTTAGATTGGATGTCATGTGCTTGGAATAACTACTATCATTATATCATTTAATTCATGGGGTGTTCATCAAGAAAACCTACACAAGATAAGGAATGACTTGCTTTTGTCCCCAATCTACATGGGTCCATTCTTGTTACGTTTGATAAGTCCTTTAGGATTCCACTTGGTTTTGACCTATCAGGTAAGCAAATGTCAAAAGGTACACGTGTTCCTTTCACTTGATAGTTTTGGTACCTTTGATTGTTCCCCTTGTTTTTATTTTGATAAGAGTTTTTGGGCATTTGATATCTAAAGGGTGGTTGAGACATATACTTAAAGAGGGCATAGTGGGGTATGGCCAAACATAATTGAACATCATTTGATTTTGATGTGATCAAAATTGGTGTTGGCTATTGATTTTGGGGTCTTTGCCACCTATGATCATAATTGTTTTGATATCCTCCATAATTTTTGTGTTGAAGTTGTTCTATTTTTGGTAACCTTGCTTAAGATGATTTTATTTCTTTGCTTATAGGTTTTTTTTTTTGGTAGTTATAATTTTCCTTTCTATTGTTTCCTTTATTATTTTTGAGGATGAGTTTTGTTTCCATTTTGATTGTTTCCTTAAGCACTTGTGGGTTTTGGTTGAGGATTCTTACTAGATGATCATTTTCCAAATCTAACCTCCTTGTCTTTTCTATGGGTAATGGTTTTATTATTGAATCCAAGATACTCTTTATCTTGAAGACTTTTTTGAGGGATTCCTAGTAGGTTGTTTATTCTCTTTTGCCTATTAGTGAATGTGAAAAGAGTGTTGTTTAAGTCAATGTTTTCCTTTTCTATTTTCTTAGTGTACTCATGCGAGCCATTGATGGTGTTGTTCAAGGAAGACACTTCCCCTTTTAAGGCTTTGTTATTCTTTTTTTATTTTCTTTCTTATGTTGTATAGGGCTTCAAAGATTGGCAAGGTCTTCCTCATCAATGCCATCTATTTCATCTATATCTTCATCATCATTATTAATGGAATTAAAACTGCCATAAGAAGATTTTGCCTCTAGGTCTTGTTGTTCATCTTGCAAACTTGCCATTAAGGCCAAGTTGATCCTGTTGTCATTGGACTCCTTTTCTTCTTCATCGTCGCTTGTAGTGTACGATACTTTGGCCTTGTAAGTTTTCTTCATTCTTTTTCCATATTCCTTGTCCTCTTCAAGCTCCATTCATGTGCAAGTAGAGACCCCATAAGCTCATAGATAGTGATTTTTGATAAGTTACCCGATTCTTATTGCGGTCTTCTTGGGTCTCCATGAAGGTGGAAGGGCTCTTAGAACTATTCTTGTCACTTTCGCACTTGAGAACTCCTTTCCAACGCTATATAATTTGTTAACAATATTAATGAATTTATTAAAGAAAAAAGCAATATCCTCATCCTCTAACATTTTAAAGTTTTCATATCGAAGTAAGTAAATATTTAAGTTCATTTATTTAATATGGTTGGTCCCTTCATATGTAACAATCAACTTATTGACTTCCTTGGCACTTTTGCAAGTGCCACATCAATTGTAAACTCTTTCACCTAAAGCACATTGCAAGAATATTATTGTTTTGTGGTTCAATTGGGCTTTGGCCTTGTCAATTACATCACATCTGGCCTTAGGTTTGGGTACATTTTTATTATCTTTTTCTACCTTTGCAATTTCCTTTGGTTCATAAGTAATGATGTCCCAAACGTCAAAAGCATTAATATAGTTTTCAAACCTATTTTTCCAATATGCAAACTCTTCACCATCAAAGTATGAAGGCTTAGAAGTGTTAAGTCCCTCGGGTCTTGAAAGAGTTTGGTGTGAAGATAAGGCCATGATCTTTAATCTTTTAGAGATTGATTTCAATCTCATATTGAGTTTCTATTCTGATACCAATTGTTAATGTAACC
This sequence comes from Hakea prostrata, assembly GCF_041222555.1. Taxonomy (NCBI): domain Eukaryota; kingdom Viridiplantae; phylum Streptophyta; class Magnoliopsida; order Proteales; family Proteaceae; genus Hakea; species Hakea prostrata. The sequence goes on from NC_142608.1 coordinate 38,446,057, forward strand.
TAGCGGGGAGGTGAATAGGTTACTACTTGTGGACTATACAAATTTTTTTTTTTATTAATTGCAAATTTACACTTCAATTGCAAATTAAAAATAAATTGAACAAATTGTAAACACCCAAAACACAAAGGATTTACAGTGGTTCGACTTAGCAAGTCTACGTCTATTCCTCTCTTAGTCTTAAAAGAGAGTTCCACTAGTGACCGCTTTCGATACAATGGGTAGAGGATCAAACCCTTACAAATATTTGTTGTTCAAGAGCAAGAACACCTTTTACAATCTTTGTTCTAGATATAGCAAGCGCACCTTTTACAAATCTTTGTTTGTCTTAAGGCAAGAGCACTCCTAAGCAATCCTAATCCACCTATACTAGAATTATCAACAATAAAATATAAGAGTTTGGTAAAAAATTATCTAACAAGTGGTCTGACACACTTTACCCTTGTGTGTGAGGGATGCAATATGGAATGAATGCACAAGACGAATGTATGCACCACAAGTGAGTTGCCCCAGTGCCTTTAATCACCTCAACTTCACTTCAAGAAGCTTGTTTGTCCTTCTTGGAATATACTTCAAGGGATGAGTGAGTGTGAGAGGTAAGAACAAGTAAACAGTTGATGATTTGAGAGTTTGAGAGTAATTAGGGAGCTAGTATTCAATGCACCAGGTAGAGGCTCTCAAATGGGGGGGGGGTGGTTGGACTTATAAAGATGGTATTCAAACTCTTGGCCTAATCCCCCCCCCCCCCCCAACAACTAGAATTAACAGTCAAATTATGATTGAAATGGTCACCATTTGGGAAAACGATGTACCTTTTGCCAAATAGTTGTTGGAATATAGCCGTTTGGCTACAACTGCTCAAATGGATCATCGTCATGTCCAAACAGTGCACCATTCATGTGTATTTTTTTTTTTTTTTTTTGTAGAGGTGGGGCGGATCTTTTTTATAGGTGGTGGGGTTTGGTTTTTTGGTTTTGTTTTTTTTTTTTATAGTATTGGGTTTGGTAAAGATATTTTGTGTTGGTTTTGTTTTGTTTTTGGGAACATTAGGCAGCCACCCCCCCCCCCCCCGCGGGGGGGGGGGAGGTCGTTGGGGTGGTTTCTTTTTTTTTTTTTTTTTTTGTGTGGGGTTTTTTTTTTTTGGGGGGGGGGTGTGGGTGTTGGGGTAATACCCCCGTTTTTCTAACCCGGGGGGGGGGGGGGGGGGGGGGGGCGGCCCCCCCAGATCCGTATTCCAGGTCTGAGAACTCGAAGGTCTAGTCGGGTGAACTTGTGGAGTATCCGGATTGAAGCCCATGATCCATACCCAGGACCCATGAATATTAATCCTTTATCTAAAGAGCCTGCCTTGGCAGGAGTTGGAAATTCTGAAAGTCAGGTGTTGTTCAGAGATGTCCGGAATGAAGGTAAGATCTCCCCCATCTCTTATTTAGGGCTAGGTTGGCCTTGGGTATCAGCCCCTAGTAAAAGCACCCTTGTATGGAAAATTACATGGGGGCGGTTACTAGTGGCGGTCGCTTAACCTAAGCGACCGGCCCAAGCGACCGCCCGGTCTGTTTTCGGGGATTTTGCCCTATTTTGCCCCCAGACTTCTATAAAAGGCAACCTCCGTCTCATTAACGATTATTTTATTCGTGGTTGCTTATTTGGGAGTTTAGACGGCTGCGGGGAAGATTCGAAAGAGTCTCTGGAGTACTGACAATGGCTTGGAAGATCAGTTCTCTTTTTCTCTGGCTTTCTGGTGTGAGGTATTGAACTAACCCTTCGTTCTCTACTCTCTTTTCTCCGTTAGATTGGTTTTACCCTTTTTCCCTTGTCTCTGTGATATTTTTACCCTCTTTCTTTAATCTACTTGAGATGGAATAACCGTAAACGGAACCCTACTTCCGTGAGATGGTAAATCCAATCAAGGAGAGGGTTAGGGGTAATCTATTGATGATAGTGGATTATTTTCTCTTACCCTTTTGGCTTAGGGAGTGTTTAATTCGAGACTTAGGATGAGATTACTCGAAAACCGGATTGAAATCGAGTAATCAGAAGCCTGAGTTTTGGATTGAAACTCACTATTTTTGGGGCGGTCACTAGTGGCGGTCGCTTAACCTAAGCGACCGGCACAAGCGACCGGCTGGTAAACAGTGACCAATTGGATTTCGGTTCTGATTCAAATTGATTTATGTGACTTATATATTCTAATAACCCTGTGTTTAGGTGATTACTGTTTAAAAGAAAAGTCTACTAATAGTTACTGGATTCCATTTTACGGACGTTTCAGTTATATGCAAGTAAGGACAGTCTATCTTATCTATCTACATATACTTGAACATGTTAATCTGATAGTTGTTAGTCTTGATTTCTATTGTTATATGCTGCTGTAGTTGTATTTATTTCTAATATACTACTGCTGTTTGCTTTGATTTCATAATTACCTGGTGAATTGTGAATGTTATATGATTATGGTAATTGGTATATGGTTATGATAGTTGGGGTGTTCCTTTTGGGATATCTTGGCTGATGATATCAGAAGGCTATGGAATGGGACACATGCCTGCTGATACCTTCAGCACTATCATGATTAATTGATGACATTGTTAGGATGAGTCTAGATTGCATGGTTAGGTACCCCACATGCTACTACCCTTTCGGTAGGGGAATTTAACCCGTGATGACAGTGATGTGACTTGGTGGTCCACTGTTAGTCATATAAATGGTGGGGTTACATATGTTAGGGTTGGGCTCATGGATGTCCAAGGACCGAACTGGGTGTCGTGAGGAATCATGAGAGCATCCGCCCCAATAATATGTGGATGACCATAGGGTTAAGGAGTAGAGTCCAACAGAGGTAGCCAATCCGTGAGGATTCTTACTCCTAGGTTGCGAAGGATACTGAACCGAGTTGGTTGGTGCCATAGGGGATGTATCTGGACTTCATGTAGACATGTAACCATTATGACCTTGCATTGGATTAGAAACCCAGACATGCGCCAGTACTCATTACCAATGGTCGTGGTGAGAGAGTGTGGACTTAACCCCCTAACCATGGTTTGTGAGCCAGGTGTGGACTTTCCCTTTTTCCCTGGATCCCTACAGGAGGTAACCGTCCTTGCCGGATCGAGTGATGAGACTTACCCGGGAGGAGGGCTGGTGTTTATCTTAAAGCATGTCAGCTATTAGAGACTTGCATAGTTAGAAATCATAGCATCATTCATGTTTTGCATTCATTCATATTACTGTTGTGTCATGGCATTTTTGGATGATGGATGAGATATATGATTGTTTCTTACTGTGTTCTTTAGAACTCATTCCTTTATTCTTTGTATGTTTTTAGCCTATACAAAAGAAAGATTTATATCTGAAGATGGGCTGGTTCCTTATGAAGGAACCATCCCATTTGAAGAAGATGTGGCACCGCCAGTGGGAGATGGAAATAGCATGTGCGGGAGTTCCTGCGGGTGCATGGAGTGCGCTTATCGCACCGGTTGATGGTCGAGGGCGAAAGGTGGTCAGGCAGTTCGCACTGAGACTGGAGAATAATTGGAGAACCCCTCACCTTATTAAACTGGAGTCTAAGTTCATTGACTTAGAGAAACAAACTGGAAAGAAACTGATATAAATACTTTTATTCCGCTGCCCTCATTTTTGTTTTATCCTTTGTTCTTTATTTCTTTCCTTTGATATTGGAGCATTTTGGGCTTCTGTAATTCATTTAATTCAATTATTGAATATTCTTTGCTCTTGATTATCTATAATTATTTTAAATATTGTTGATAGACTAAAACCTTGGATCTTGTGACGGATCACACCCACAGGTTGTTGGACGGGTAACCGAGACCGACAGGTGGGGTGTGACAGAGTGGTATCAGAGCCTTGTTTTTACAAAGTGAATAATAATTAATACAAGTGTTAGATGAGCAATCTGAGTCATAGATCCAGAAGTGACTCAAAAGAATTAGAGTGAGTAATAGAACATCTTTTGTTAGAAACAAACTGATAAAGTAAGTGGATCTTATTTTGAATAACTTACAATAAGTCAAGTGAAATACAGTCTCACATTGTAATTATCAAGAAAATGCATAAGAGACAAAAATACAAGTGCAATAAACATAACTGTGTTTCATTAATAAGATAAAGCTTTACATAACTTGGAGCGTACTCTACACTTTACAAAATGTTAGGGAATGAACATGTGCTGAATAAAAACTACAATAATAATATCTAAACCCTAAGGTCAGTACTGAATCAAAGTGAATCAAAACCTAGACCTATCTACTACTGTGGTGGTGGTGGTGGAGCTAGTCTCATCTGGTGGAGTATGTCAAGGCACTCTGCTATCTGGCCCCTCATCTCTACCTGCCCCTGCTCGAACTGGTCCATCCGAGTGAACAGACCCCTAGCCCAAGGTGGTGCGACCTCCGAAGTATCTTGAGTCTCGGATGTGCCTCCTGTCTCGAACTGGGAAGGTGGTGGCGAGTCTGCATGATCCTCATCATCAGTCTCTACAACCATGTCCTCCTGCTCGGCTGGCATCTCTGGTGAGTTTGGTCCGCCCGTTAAGTGCATCTGAGTGACCAATCTGTACCCTATCGTACCGCCATGCCCAACTGGGATAGCCTCCTCTCCCTCGAAGTCGACCCAGAAGTGCTCAAAGATCCGTGTCAGAAGCCGCCCGTATCCAAGGTTTGCTCCCCCCGGATGTGTCACTCGGTAGATCATGGCATTTTGGATTATGTAAGCCAAGTCTATCTGGTAGCGAGTGTACACTGAAAAGGTCATCATAGCCTGCATGAGTGAAATCTCACTCTAATGACCTGCCTTAGGTAGCAAGTTCCGTGCTATGATCCTGGAGATGATCCTGCATGAGGGATACAGCTCAGTCACTGACTCTACCCCGCTGCACTCCTGTGGGCAAATGCTCGAGAAGACGAGAGCTCTCTCCTCCCAGTGTATGACATCGTCTGACTCAGCCCCCGGCTCGAACCATCTCCTGTCGCCGTGGATATATGGCACGTCTAGGATATGAGCCAGGTCCTCTGTGGTGAAGCGTATGTTTGTGGTCTTCACCCGGCTCTCAATCACTAGCCTAGTGTCGTGCTCTCCATCCATCTCTCTGTGAAAGGTCAGGTTGCTGTAGAATAACCTGACTAGCTTGGGATAGGCATCCTCGTTCAAAAACAAGGTACTTCTCCAACCCACAGCCTCAAATCTACTCTCGATCTGGAACTGTGCTACCTCTGAAGTCACTACTGGTCGACCATACTCGATCGCACGATGACTGAAGTGGCCAAAGTATAGCTCCTGTGCCTCCAGTGATCTAAAGTAGTCTGGATGGATTGGGTCATGTGCGTCACCTCTACCTCGACCACGACCTCGGCCGCGAATGGGTACTCTCCTACCTCCGCGGGCAGCCATCTAGTCAGAAAATCTGTTTTTAGGCGAAAAAGATGCAAAATGAGAAGCCATGAGATGTCTAATAATTACCTATTTGTGTAAAAATGCATAGTGAACAGTAGATCTATGCCTAGACATGTTATGAGATGTAAAAGAAACATTTTTGCACAAGAGAAAACCTAAAAACAGTTACACATTGTAGTTCTATCATGCAAACCATAGAAATGAAGGGTTTAATGAGATGATTCCTGTGTAGCGTGTATGCGTCGTGTGGGAAGTAGATCCGAAGCCAACGGAGTCTCCAAAATACCTTCCTAACCCTTTGCACGAAATCCCTAGAGCCCAAAATGCGTTTTGAGAAGTGTAGAAATGAAATGAGACCCAAAAACTGTATTTGAAACGTTGCTGTCGCGCGCATTTTGGGGCGGTCACTAGTGGTGGTTGCTTAACCTAAGCGACCGGCTCAAGCGACCGGTCCAGTTACTGTTGCACAAAATTTTGGATTTTGGCTCTGTTTTGTTGATTTTTGGAATTTGTGCTTGCTGCTTCTTCAGTTTGTGAATGTTGGCCATGTTGTGGAGTAATTTTGACTTGTGGAATCTTTTCCGGACTTAATCATTTGAGTGTTGCTAATCTCTGGAATTCTTTCGCAGAATGGTTCAATTAAGGAATCGTGCTGTTAATGGTCAAGATGAAGAAGAAGGTAGAGGGAATCAGAACCGTGTTGAGATACCTACAGTAAACACTGGAACTGAGCCTCCCCGAGTTGAAATTCCTTCCACTGGTGGAAATCCTCCACTGGCACCGTAGGTAGTCTCTATTCAGGATGTGATGAACATTCTGGGAAATATGATGCATCAGCAGCATAATCAGTTTACTACTATGATGCAAGGTTTTGCGGCTACTCAGCAGAATGCCCAGGCAGCTCTTAATCCTAATGGAGCTGGTACTTCTGCAGCTGGTACTTTTGTGGACGGTTTTGCCCCTGGTCCGCATGCAAGGTTGATGGAGCATTTCTTGAAGCTTCAGATCCCTGCTTTTATTGGTAGTTCATCGGATGCATTGTTCCCTAACAAGTGGATCCGAGAGATGGAGAAAGCTTTTCGCAACCTCCGTTGCAATGAAGCTCAGAAGATTCTTTGTGCGGAAGCGAGAGCTGCAGCATGAAGCTGATGCGTGGTGGAATGCTACCAGACCTATTTTGGAAGCTTCGCACCCGGTTCTTACTTGGGAAATTTTCAAGGATGCATTTTGCAAGAATTACTTTCCTGAGTCTGTGAGAGATGCTAAGGAAGCGGAGTTCATGGCACTCACGCAAGGACCTAGTACTGTTCTGGAATACCAGAAGAAGTTTGAAGAATTGTTCTACTTTGCCCCTGATGCTTTCAAAGGTGACCGTGAGAAGGCAAAGAAGTTCTTCAAAGGTTTGAGGCCGTCACTGAAGACTTACCTGGCAATTCATCCTATTGTGGATTATGCTGAGATGGTACAGAATGCGAAGAAGGTAGAAGATAATGAGAGAGAGAATTATCTGCTCCAGCGTTCTGTTTCGAACAGGAATCATTCGGGTGACCGTAACCGGAGATTCTCTAGGCCTGCTCCTTATACTGCCCCTTCGTTTCAGCCTAGAGGAGCTAGTTCCAATTTCAGCTCTGCTTCGAGCTATGGTTCTAGTGGTGCACCGGTGCGTCCTGTTGCAGGTAGTCAGGGTACTGGACCGATCTATGCTAACCCTCGTCCAGTGGCTAATAACCAGAGGCCTGCATATCCTTCTTCAGCAGCTCCTGTGAGTGGTAGGGATTTGATGCTGCTTTAACGTGGGAAGCGGGGGTCATTATTCTCTGCAACGCACTCGGAAGCCGAATTCTCGGTGTCGGCTTTGAAGCTTTGTTTCGAGTGTTCCCTCTGGTAAAGTGTACAGTGTTGTTGGTTCTGAGTCTGAGACAGATCACGATGTTGTGACAGGTATTATTTCAGTATCATCTACCTCTGCTTTCATATTATTTGATACTGGTGCATCGCATTCATTCATAGCATCTTCTTTTGTGAGTCGTATTCCTGTTACACTTGCGAAGTTGGAAAGAGGACTAGTAATTAGTACTCCAACCAGATCTGTTGTTAGATTAGATGAAGTGGTTGAATCTTGTCCAAGTGGTTATTGCTTGGTAGAACCCTTGAAGCCCGTCGATCAAGTTAGACATGTCCGATTTTGATGTGATATTTGGAATAGATTGGCTATCTAAGTATGGTGCAGTTATCCTTTGTTCGGAAAGGAAGGTATTGTTTCATCCTACGAATGATAGTCCGTTTGAGTATCAATGTAGTCAAGAGAAGTTGAGTAAGAAGATAGTGGCTGCGACTGTGAAAGTCAGGCAGTGGACTAAGAATGTTGGACTTCTTTCCTCTTATGTGGATGTTTCGGAAGGTGTGAAACGGTTGTCTGATATCGAAGTTGTCAGGGACTTTCCTGATGTTTTCCCCGATGATTTGTCTGGTTTGCCTCGAGAGAGGGAGTTAGAATTTTCAATTGATCTAATTCTGGAGCAGCTCTGTGTCGAAGCTCCGTATCGGATGGCTCCGACTGAGTTGAAGGAACTTCGGACTCGGTTAAATGATTTGTCAAGCAAAGGGTTTATCCAACCCAGTGTTTCACCGTGGGGAGCCCCGGTGTTGTTTGTGAAGAAGAAGGACGGTAGTATGCGAATGTGCATAGACTATCGGGAATTGAACAAGTTGACGATAAAAAATAAATATCCTCTCCCTAGGATCGACGACTTGTTTGATCAATTGAAAGGTGCCTCTGTGTTCTCGAAGATCGATCTGAGATCTGGGTATCATCAGTTAAGAGTAAAGTCCAATGATGTGTGCAGGACTGCATTTAGGACTAGATATGGGCATTATGAATTCCGAGTTATGCCTTTTGGTCTTACTAATGCACCGGCAGCGTTCATGGATCCGATGAACCGAGTATTTCGGGATGTCTTAGATAAATTTATCATTGTATTTATTGATGACATTCTGATCTATTCAAAGGCGAAGAAGAACATGTTGGACATCGAGTTTTGCCTTGCGGCGTTTGAGAGAGAAGAAGTTGTTTGCCAAGTTCAGCAAATGTGACTTTTGGTTACCTACAGTTATGTTCCTAGGTCACATCGTTTTCTGTGACGGAATTAAAGTTGATCTGCAAAAGTTCAAGCTTGTGGCTGATTGGGACCAACCTAAGTCAATCACGGAAATTCGAAGTTTTCTTGGTATGGCGGGTTATTATAGGCGCTTCATTGAGAATTTCTCCAGAATCTCAGCACCTATGACAAAGCTTACCAGAAAAGGAGTCAAGTTTGAGTGGAAGGAAGCATGTGAAGAGAGTTTTCAAGAACTCAAGAAAAGGTTAACTAACACTCCTGTGTTGACGATACCAGATGACTCTGAGAGGTTTGACGGTGTATACCGATGCCTCTAAGGTTGGTTTGGGTTGCGTTTTGATGCGGCATGGGAAGGTGGTAGCTTATGCTTCTAGGCGGTTGAAGAACTACGAGCATAATTATCCTACTCATGACTTGGAGGTGGCAGTTGTGGTTTTTGCTACCGAAGATTTGGCGTCACTATCTTTATGGTGAAAAGATATCTATTTTCACTTGACCACAAGAGTCTCAAGTATTTCTTTACTCGAAAGGAGTTGAATATGAGACAGAGAAGATGGCTAGAACTGGTGAAGGACTATGATTGTGATATTCGGTATCATCCGGGGGAAAGCTAATGTGGTTGCTGATGCCTTAAGTAGAAAGAGTAATCGAGGAAGTGTGGTTCGACGTATCTCGATAAGCCCTTATTGTTCTCCATTGTAAGATTTGGACTTGAGATTTTGTCGGGAAAGTTACGGTGCTATTTTGGCGGCTGTATCAGTTCGACCGAGTTTGAGGGACCGAATTGTTGCTCTACAGTCGGCTGATCCAGAATTGAAGAAGAAGATTGACTTGATCACTTCAAAGACTAAGGACGTGGAAGATTTCTCCCTAGCCTTTGATGGTGCTCTTGTTTTTAGAGGAAGAGTTTGTGTTCCTGCAGTGGAAGACCTCAGAAGCGAAATCTTGACTGATGCTCATCAGTCCATCTTTACTATTCATCCTGGAAGCGTGAAGATGTACCATGATATGAAAGGGTATTTTTGGTGGTCTGGCATGAAGAATGATGTGGAAGATTTCATTGCTAAATGTGGGACTTGTCAACGTGTGAAAGCTGTCCGGCAGCCTTCGTCTGGCCTTCTGCAACCTCTTCCAGTACCTAGTTGGAAATGGGAAGACATTGCTATGGATTTTGTCACTGGTCTGCCCCGATCAGGAAAAGGGAATGACTCGGTGTGGGTGGTAGTGGACCGATTAACCAAATCGGCACACTTCATTTCGATGAAGATCACCTATTCTATGGATAAGTTGGCCCGACTCTATGTTGATAATGTGGTGAGATTGCATGGTGTTCCGGTTAGCATTGTGTCAGATAGAGACCCGAGGTTTACGTCGCGTTTACGGAATAGTCTGCGAAAGCTCTAGGTACTCGGCTGAATTTGAGTCTTGCTCATCATCCTCGGACCGATGGCCAATCGGAAAGGACCATACAGATTTTGGAAGATATGCTTAGAGCGTGTGTCATAGATATGAGTGGTAACTGGGATGACCACCTAGCCTTGGTGGAGTTTGCTTATAACAACAGTTATCAGTCTACTATTGGAATGGCCCCGTTTAAAGCTCTGTATGGGAAGACTTGGAGAACTCCTCTGTATTGGGATGAAGTTGGGGAAAGGCGTGTTCTTGGCCCTGATCTAATCGAAACCACCGGCACTATGGTGGATATGATTAGAGAAAGGATCAAAACTGCTCAGTCTCGACAGAAGTCCTATGCGGATAAAAGAAGGTCTGACCTTGAGTTTCAAGTTGGTGAGCGTGCGTTTTTGAAAGTTTCGCCGATGAAAGGAGTCATGCGTTTCAATGTTAAAGGAAAGCTCAGCCCTAGGTATATTGGTCCCTTTGACATTATTGAGAAGGTTGGACCCGGTAGCTTATTGGTTGGCTTTGCCCCGTCTCTTGTTGGTGTGCATGATGTTTTCCATGTATCTATGCTAAGGCAATGCTTGACAAGTGCGAGCAGCTTGCTTCAGCATGAGCCGGAAGGGTTGAGTGCGGATTTGACGTATGATGAAGAACCGGCTGAGATTTTGGATCGAAAAGACAAGCAGTTGAGAAATCGGACTATACCTTTGGTGAAGATCAGATGGAAGAATCACTCTTTTGAGGAAGCATCTTGGGAGAAAGAAGATGAGATGCGGTCCAAGTATCCTCACCTTTTTGGACCTTCAGTGCGTTGTAATTTCGGGGACGAAATTTCTTTTAAGGAGGGAGGAATGTAATACCCCCGTATTTCTAACCCGAGATCCGTATTCCAGTCCGAGAACCCGAAGGTCTAGTCGGGTGAACTTGTGGAGTATCCGGATTGAAGCCCATGATCCATACCCGGGACCCATGGATATTAATCCTTTATCCCGAAGAGCTTGCCTTGGCTGGAGTTGGAAATTCCGGAAGTCAGGTGTTGTTCAGAGATGTCCGGAATGAAGGTAAGATCTCCCCCATCTCTTATTTAGGGCTAGGTTGGCCTTGGGTATCAGCCCCTAGTAAAAGCACCCTTGTATGGCAAATTACATGGGGGCGGTTACTAGTGGCGGTCGCTTAACCTAAGCGACCGCCCCAAGCGACCGCCCGGTCTGTTTTCGGGGATTTTGCCCTATTTTGCCCCCAGACTTCTATAAAAGGCAACCTCTGTCTCATTAACGATTACTTTATTCGTGGTTGCTTATTTGGGAGTTTAGACGGCTGCGGGGAAGATCCGAAAGAGTCTGCTGAGTGCTGACAGTGACTTGGAAGATCAGTTCTCTTCTTCTCTGGCTTTCTGGTGTGAGGTATTGAACTAACCCTTCGTTCTCTACTCTCTTTTCTCCGTTAGATTGGTTTTACCCTTTTTCCCTCGTCTCTGTGATTACCCCTTGGATATTTTTACCCTCTTTTTTTAATTCTACTTGAGATGGAATAACCGTAAACGGAACCCTACTTCCGTGAGATGGTTAATCCAATCAAGGAGAGGGTTATGGGTAATCTATTGATGATAGTGGATTATTTTCTCTCACCCTTTTGGCTTAGGGAGTGTTTAATTCGAGACTTAGGATGAGATTACTCGAAAACCGGATTGAAATCGAGTAATCGAAGCACGAGTTTCGGATTGAAACTCACTGTTTTTGGGGCGGTCACTAGTGGCGGTCGCTTAACCTAAGCGACCGGCTGGTAAACAGTGACCAATTGGATTTCGGTTCTGATTCAAATTGATTTATGTGACTTATATATTCTAATAACCCTGTGTTTAGGTGATTCCTGTTTAAAAAGAAAAGTCTACTAATAGTTCTTTGGATTCCATTTTACGGACGTTTCGGTTATATGCAAGTAAGGACAGTCTATCTTATCTATCTACATATACTTGAACATGTTAATCTGATAGTTGTTAGTCTTGATTTCTATTGTTATATGCTTTGCTTGTAGTTGTATTTATTTCTAATATACTACTGCTGTTTGCTTTGATTTCATAATTACAGGTGAATTGTGAATGTTATATGATTATGGTAATTGGTATATGGTTATGATAGTTGGGGTGTTCCTTTTGGGATATCTTGGCTGATGATATCGAGAGGTTTGTGGAATGGGACACATGCCTGCTTGATACCTTCAGCACTATCATGATTAATTGATGACATTGTTAGGATGAGTCTAGATTGCATGGCTAGGTACCCCACATGCTACTACCCTTTCGGTAGGGGAATTGAAACCGAGTAACCCGTGATGACAGTGATGTGACTTGGTGGTCCACTTGTTAGTCATATAAATGGTAGGGTTGCATATGTTAGGGTTGGGCTCATGGATGTCCAAGGACCGGACCGGGTGTCGTGAGGAATCATGAGAGCATCCGCCCCAATAATATGTGGATGACCATAGGGTTAAGGAGTAGAGTCCAACGAGGGTAGCCATCCGTGAGGATTCTTACTCCTAGGTTGCGAAGGATCTTGAGCCGAGTTGGTTGGTGCCATAGGGGATGTATCTGGACTTCATGTAGACATGTAACCATTATGACCTTGCATTGGATTAGAAACCCCGACATGCGCCGTACTCATTACCAATGGTCGTGGTGAGAGAGTGTGGACTTAACCCCTAACCATGGTTTGTGAGCTAGGTGTGGACTTTCCCTTTTCCCCTGGATCCCTACGGAGGTAACCAGTCCTTGCCGGATCGAGTGATGAGACTTACCCGGGAGGAGGGCTGGTGTTTATCTTAAAGCATGTCAGCTATTAGAGACTTGCATAGTTAGAAATCATAGCATCATTCATGTTTTGCATTCATTCATATTACTTGTTGTATCATGGCATTTTTGGATGATGGATGAGATATATGATTGTTTCTTACTTGAGTTCTTTAGAACTCATTCCTTTATTCTTTGTATGTTTTTAGCCTATACAGAAGAAGGATTTATATCTGAAGATGGGCTGGTTCCCTATGAAGGAACCATCCCGTTTGAAGAAGATGTGGCACCGCCAGTGGGAGATGGAAATAGCATGTGCGGGAGTTCTGCGGGTGCATGGAGTGCGCTTATCGCACCGGTTGATGGTCAGAGGCGAAAGGTGGTCAGGCAGTTCGCACTGAGATTGGAGAAGAATTGGAGAACCCCTCACCTTATTAAACTGGAGTCTAAGTTCATTGACTTAGAGAAACAAACTGGAAAGAAACTGATATAAATACTTTTATTCCGCTGCCCTCATTTTTGTTTTATCCTTTGTTCTTTATTTCTTTCCTTTGATATTGGAGCATTTTGGGCTCTGTAATTCATTTAATTCAGTTATTGAATATTCTTTGCTCTTGATTAT